>NC_062531.1:14737694-15025194 GCF_022655615.1 Tachysurus fulvidraco | reverse complement strand
ATTCAGTACAGCACGTGACGATTATGCTTTGGCATATTTCTACCTCATCTCCAGCATGGTAGTATAATAAGTATGAACTTTATGCCTATCTTGTGTAATGCAAATATTGGTTTGTATATTTGAACACTCACCTGGGGCTTCTATCAGCTGTTTGTAAACTCCCAGAAATGCAGACTCTGCCTCCTTACTGCGCTGGATCAAGGCAACAATCTGCAAGTAACATACATATAGATCAAATTCTCTTGTATGTTCACTACATAAACACCCTTAGCTATTTTGTCCACCACAAGCACATATTTATTTCATTTTAATGTATATTTATGTTAAGTTATGAATATCAGGACTACCTGAAAACACTTCTCAATTAAAGAACAAAACTATGACACTATATTAAAGCAACATATTGTGATTCAAAATCTGGTCAGAGGCATAGTGCTGGGGCTTAAAGCTCAGTGTGCCGAGGTCAGCATGTATGCAGTTTTTCCCTCCATTCCTTCAACCCTGCTATCCAATGCTCGACAGGGGCCTCAAACCAATTACAGCTTCGTTAGGGGAGAGCGGGTGAGCAGAATGCACTACCACCTGGCCCCATGGAGAGGGCACCTGTGCCTGCAGAGACGTAGGCGAGAGAGTGCCCGAGACCATAAAATGTGGCTCCATCACTCTTTTCACACAACTAAAAGATCTCTCTTCTGACTCACAGGAGGGGCAGAGACACTGGGCCAACATCCTGATTCATGTCAGAGGGGAAATGTATAGAACATTAGCCAGTTGTGCAGGTTACACAATAATATTATGTACAGATGCAAATCCAGGCTCTGAATTTTCGACCCCCTAGGTATAGTTATACTAAAGACTATCTTGAAATGGTTGTCTTAATCTCACACTAGAAATATGCAAGACATTTAGTATTTTATGCAACTTCCCTTCACCATAGCAGCACTGAATATTCTGTAATGTCTGAGGAGATTGGAGTGAAATACATTTCTCCAGATTCTCTAGAGCCCGAAGGTCCTCTCTTGTGGATTGTTCTCTTCAGATCTCCCCACATGTTTTCAGTAAGGTTTAGTCACGAAATGGGGATTGCCACAACAAACTTGATTCTGTGGTCATTGAACAATTTATGTGTAGAACTGGATGCATGTATTGCATCACATCCCTGCTGGAAGATACAAATATGAACCAGTTGTAGTTTTTTGGCATGAGGGAGGCATCTTTTTATTTACATTTATTTCATATATCTCCTATAATAATCTCCACAGATAAAGTCCATAGAGGGATCCAGGGCTTTTGAAAAATAAAAAAAATTAAATAAAATAAACGCTTTACCATTCTTCCTTTTATTCCAAACCCACCTTGGGTGTCAGTTATCAAAAAAGCACTATTTTTGTCTCATCTGACCTTGAACCCAGTTCAAATTCCCTGTAATGGGTAGCAAACTCCAAATGTTAAACTTTGCGGTTAGATGAAAGCAAGGGTCAACATACTTCGTCTCTTGTGTCATCTTCCTCATGTTGATAAATCAATAAGTAAATGAGGCCTTTGTGTCACCTCATATTTATATTCCAGTGATGTAATGAATAATCACATGGGTCCATTATGTGATCATCATCAAAGAAGATGATTAAAGAAGGTAAATCTTTATGGGTGCAAATCATTCTGATACATTCATTTTTTTAGAATATATTTAGTTCAAATAGGCTCTGAGTTGTTGATCAGAAGGTCAGGGTTCAAGCCCCAGCACTGCAAACTTTCCATAACCTTTTTTTTTTCATGTGCCATTTTAAAAAATAAAATAAATAAATTATACCAAATCTTTCATAGATTTCCTTATTGTACTTGTGTAAATGCTAAAAAGTGATATATGTTTGACCAAGAAAAAAATTATTTATGTTACAATTAAAAATAAACGAAAAATAATCAAATTAAAACAAGCCTTAAGATACAAAAATGAATGCTGTAAGCTTCTAATGAATGTTATTGGCTTAAAGGAGAAATTCAATATGATTAGAACTATATGGGAGAGAGAGTGATAGTGAGAGAGTGGGGGGATTTAGATTTACAGTAAAGAGCTGTTGTCCCTGGAGTTCCATAATGCCAGCATCATGCTCACTAAAATATTTTAAAGATAAGAGCCTGCCAATACTCTAGCTCACTGCTGCTTCATGGAGTTCATGTTAAAATGGAGAGGCACTAGACCAATCGATACAGATACAATAGTCTCCTGCTTTCCCTGTCTGAAAGCAATAGTGTTTCTCTGTGTTTTTTTTTCATCTTTGCTCTCTCTGTCTCTCACTTTTCCTCCATTTCCAGGACATCGCATTTGGTTGCTACATCAGCAATGAGCCACCACACACAGAGATAACAAAACAAGAACCTATAAAACACATGTGAGCAAGAGTGTGTGATTTCGACAGCGACAGACAAGGCGTTATAGAGAGTCAGCACCTGATCAGTCTAATTAGCGATTCTATCCACAACATAGTGAGCAGCATAACTGAGAACACTTATTTATCCACAGTGACAATAACATTACTAATAAATGTACATTTTCAACAAAATTCTCATTTAATTTGCATCCTTTATTACAGAACATGTCATGCATAAAACACCTTATTTCAAACAATCCCTAAACAATCCCTTTTCTGGTTTTATGTCATAAATACAATAATATTACAATATTGTTTAAACATTACTCATTGTTCATATTTTCCCATTTAGGTTGCAATAGTATGAGAATATTAAATGCTACACAGCAATATAAAATAAAATATAAAATGATTTCTTTAGGGAGGCTTGCTCTTAGAAATGTGAATCAGAGGTGCAGATGAGTCTCTTTAGCTCATTAGTCCTTAAGTTGAGTAATAGGCATAGTTATAAAAAAGAAAAAGGCTATACAGTATAAAGCACTGCCCAGGATGCAAAGTGTTTGCTCATTCAGAGATATCTGACATTTTCTAAAAGAATTTCAATCCAGGGGTGTAACAGTACACTTTGGTCACAATTTGTGGCCAGTCACGATTCTATTAAATCCTTTATAAATTCTATTATAAAAACAATTCGCAGAATATATTGAACAAAATTTACATAAATAAAATAATGACTAAAAATAACTATTTTCTGAATCATTCACTTTTCTGAATCATAAACGAAGCAAAAATCTGTGCAGTAAAAAGATAATCAAAAATTGCTATTAACACAGAGTTAAAAATTCTAAGCCAAAAAGTAAACTGTAAAGAAAAACATACGCTTAGAGAAATTCTAATTTGTTTGATTAAATAAACAAAGACTCTCCCCTGGGGAATTGACCAAAACATAATGAGCTGTGTGGCAGAGCATCACTTTGGTATCAGACATTACCAGATATAGAGCTCCAAAGTTGGCTAAAATGCAAAAATTCTGTGACCTCATTCTTGTGCACCGTAGCGCAGCGATGCAGGGCTGGTACTGTGTTAAAGCTACTAAATAGCTCTTTTTAACTATTATAATGTGGTCATTAAGCAGATAACATATCATTTGTTGTGATCCTGAGCTACAGTATTCAGTCCAACGGGTGCTCAATTTATATACAAATCTATTTTAACTTTATGGGTTAAATATATTGGGACCTCAGATATTTCTGCACCTACATAAGATGTATATTTAATAGAATGCTGACTCTCAAAAAGAAACTACAGTAAAATCAGCACACTTCCACAACTTGCTGTATAACCATCTATCCTGATTCCTTCTATTGCTGTATATTTCTTTTAGCTCTTCAAACTAAACTTAACATGTGTCAAAGACAACCAGAGTAAACAAAAATACAGATTTTAAATGATCATGTCAGAAAAAGCTCATAGAGAAGGCTAAACACTCTTCACAAACAGCACACACTGCTGCAAGCAAAAGAAATTCTGTAAGAGAGTAGAAAGAAATTTCTTTGAAGTATTTATTCTGGAGATGGTTGCAAAGCAAATACATAGGTTCTGGAATTCTAGCAAAACAAACTGACAGCCAGTATCATCAAACAGAGACAACAGTTGAACAGTGATGAATCTTCACATTTGTGGACTGCTTTGCAAAATTCTTCCAAGAGTGAACAACTCATCCAGGAAGCCACAAAAGAGCCCAGTAATCATCTATGGAACTGCAGGTCTCACTTGCCTTGGATCAAGTCAGCATTCATGATTACACAATTAGAAAGACCTGGAAAAATGGTAATCTATGGGAAAGTTTTGAGGCAAAAACCAAGAAGAAAATTAAGGTTCATCTCATTTGTCAAAAAGAAATACATAAAAAACTAAAATAAACATCTTGGTGACTCCAACATTTATGTTTTCTGTGCACTGTTGTAGCTAATGCAGTCTTCTGCCATAAGTACAATCAGTTGTGGGAGTGCGATGGTCTGGGCAACTTGCTGTAATTGGCAGAACCATAAATTCTGCTCTCAACCAGAAAACCATACAGTAGATGAGGACACCAGTGGTTTATGCAGCAATACAATGAAATAAATTGCAAGAGCAAATCAACCTCTTAATGGGTCAAAGAATCTAAATTGGCATTGCATTAAGTGTCTGAAGGAATTCTTTAAAGAATCAGACTTCCTCCTCAGCTATGTAAAAACTGAGCTCTACTTACCAAAAGCATATGGTGGCAGTTGTTGCTGCTAAAGGTGACGAAATCTTTTATTAAGGGGCAATTACTTTTCCACATGGGTGATATATGCGTGGTGCAAAACCTTTTTCCATCAATAAATGAAATGATATTTTAAATACTGTTCAGTGTTTCCTCATGATCTCCTTGTGTTATTTTACATTTATTGTTATCATGCAGTATGACTAATATACAAAAATAAAGGTCATGAAAAGGGGACAAATAATTTTTTAATGTGCGTGTGTGCATGTGTGTATTTGCCTGTGTGTTTGCACAAGTGTTACTACATGCTGCAAATTTTAGACCGACACCCACCGTTCAGTTTTTCACCAACTATTAACAGGAGAACAAAGATTTCCTCAACAATCACATCATTAACCTGTTTGAGCACGGCAGACCAGCTATCAGTAGTCACAGACATGCACACAAACACACAGAGACAGATGACTTTTTAACACTTGTGGCTCCTGACAGTGGCAAAAACTAGCACATGCCAAGTTTCAAAGAGGTGAAAAAGAATAATTAGATTTACATAAAACACACACAGCAGTCATTTCCTCTAATTTCCAATTAGTGGAGAAATCAAATGAGTGACAATGAAAAGCGCTAAAAATCTGATCCCATTCTTCATTCGATTCTGTTAACAAGTATAATCTGTGTCTGTATGTGAAAGAGAAACTGTGTGTGTGTGTGTGTGTGTGTGTGTGTGTGTGTGTGTGTGTGTGTGTGTGTGTGTGTGTGAGAGAGAGAGAGAGAGAGAGAGAGAGAGAGAGAGAGAGAGAATTATAGCCAGGTTATGGCACAATAATAAATAAATAAAATAAAATTTGGCATCTAAATAAGGAGGCAGGTTAAAAACAGGGAAAGCATGATTAAGTAATAATACCACAAGAGAGAGTGAAAAACTCAAAGAACATAGAGTCAGAGAGTGGGGAGTGAGAAGCAGAGTTAGAAAGGCTCCCAAAAAGACTAGCAATTAGCAATTATGCACTCATCAATTATAATTACTACAACTGGTGATTATGCAATTATCATAGTGAATCATCAGTTTTTAGCAGTAGCGCTCACACTGAGGTGTGTTATGTCGGATCTGCAGGAAGAGTCTGGTTTCAGACCACATGAAGTCATAAAGGAAGTTTAACATTTCATATTTAACAGTAGTGATGTTAAGCGAGGTCAGTATTATTTAGCTTCAAAGCCAAATAATTCCTTGAGGGATTTGGATACTTATTGGATCTTAGCCTTCTAAAGGGCTCTATTTGGAATCCCCTTAACTGAGACCCTAAACACAGTACCTTTAAATGCTTCCTAAGAAAGACAAACCAGCAAATCTTTTGGTGTTCTAGCCATGGACATGTACAGTACATGTGCATGCATCCCCTCGAATATTGTTTTATAGCAACCTGACACTTCTGTTTATTCAAAGCCTCCAAAACACTTGAAGTCATAATCCATATGAATCTCTGACATCAGCATTATAAAAGCCTTACTTAACACCAAAGTGCTGCAGAGAAAAAAGTGCAGTTTGCTATACTGTATGTGTGGAAAGTAACACAGGGACAAGGATGATGAAAACATGTGAATCGAGTGACTAAACACAGGAGAAGAAAGACCTACAGGTATGCTTTAATTTATGGTAATAAGTACTTCCTGGATATGTAGTGGCTGCTAAACTATTTTCATTAATGTTTTGAGGTGTTCTTTCAGTCGCCGTGCCAAGACTAAAGGGTGGCTACTGTCTCTGTGGCATTGGGTGAAATGAGCAGTCAGAGAGCTGACACGCATCTAGTCCCTACGTCAATTCCAATCAGCAACTCTGTCTCACACACACACACACACACACACACACACACACACACACACACACAAACTACAGTGTGTAATCCAGCAGGGTTCTCTCAGCACTTGTGCACTTGGGGGCCACACACTCTGCCCTCAAGCCATGAGCTGAGCTTCTGAAATGTAATTCCCCTGTAAACACTCACACATGCTGTGAATAAATTCTATTTTGTATGTATACACACCTATGCAATGTCTCAAAACTCAGATCTATTACAGATCAAATCTACAGATAGAAGACTATATATAGAAAGCCTACTATGTATGAATTTACCTGATAGTCCTGAATCCCAGACTGTCTAGTGATACTGTACAGTTAGAAGTTGGTTGAAAGTAATCTTTGTATCATGCTGTAATATGTACACCAATAAGACTCCAAAGAATAACTGGTTAGTTATTGTGTACTGTGAAATCGGTCAGAGCTTGTATATTTATTCTGATGTGTTGTGTGCACTATGTAATATTTGCTACCATTAACTATTCATACTTATGACTCCCTGTGTACAGAGTGTCTGTATTGTCTTGTATGTTGCATCATGGACCTGAAGGCACAACATTTCACCCAACTGTATACAAACATTGGCTCAAAACAACAGTCTAAAAACAATATGCAGAAACTAAGATCATACAGAAACTAACATCTAAAAATACTGTACCTGGGGGATGCTCTGACTACACCAGCATGCTGCTTCTGGATGGAGCGAATTGCTACACGGTGTGCAGTTTGCACATGCAACAGGGTGTCAACTTTATCTTCTTGTGTTCATATCTTGCTCTTTCTTTTTCAGTAATCTGCAATGGTACTTTGCAGTGGTATATATATCTGGAATTGCCTGATGTGTACAGGGTTTCATTTACTACTTCAGACTGGTTGAGTATGTTCTATGGTAATAACCAGATCAGAAAATGAGGTACTGCAATAAATCTAAGAGTTGGCTAAAGGTAGGCTGATCTGTCCTAAATGTTCCTGTTTTCCACTGTTTCTGAAAGTTATGTGAGGGTGATCTTGTCTGTTTAATAGTAAATAAAAATATATTTCTACAGATTAAATAGTTTAAATGGGAATCTTTTTTATTCATTCAATACATAGTAAATCAGGCACATTTTCCTTACGAGAGAGCACTTTAAAAAAAATCTGATGGTGCAACATATAAATAAACTGTAAAATAATAGGATGTGGAAGGGATCAATGCTATTTTATAAGATGCTTATCCGAAGTCATTAATTTAATTACAATTTTTTTTCAATTAATTAGTTATTCGTGATTTCAATTATAATTTCAAATTACAATCAGTAGTGCTCATGCTGGAACCACAGTGGTATGAAAAAGTGTTTGCCTCTTCCTTATTTTTAATTTTTTTTGCACATTTGTCACACTTTAAGGTTTCAGATCATCAAACAAATGTAAATATTAGTCAAAGATAACACTAGTAAAAACAACATCCAGTTTATAAATGTAGGGTTTTATTATTATACTGTAGGAAAACAAAATCCAAGCCCACATAGTGCTGTGTGAAAAAGTGTTTTCATCTTGATGATCCCCAAAACTTTTGGGAAAATATTCTGTGGACTGACGAGACAAAAGTTGAACTTTTTGGAAGGTGTGTGTTCCATTACATCTGGTGTAAAAGTAACACTGCATTTCAGAAAAAGAGTTCATACCAACAGTAAAGTATGGTGGTGGTAGTGTGGTGGTCTGGGCCTGTTTTGCTGCTTCAGGTCCTGGAAGACTTGCTGTGATAAATGGAACCATGAATTCTGTCTATCAAAAAATCCTGAAGAACAATATGCGGCCATCTGTTCATGACCTCAAGCTGAAGCGAACTTGGGTTCTGCAATGATCCATATGATCCATATGACAATGATCCATAACACACAGCAAGTCCGCCTCTGAATGGCTGAAGAAAAACAAAATGAAGACTTTGTAGTGGCCTAGTGAAAGTCCTGAGCTGAATCCTAATGAGATGCTGTGGCATGACCTTAAAAAGGCGGTTCATGCTTGAAAACCCTTCAGTGTGGCTGAATTACAACAATTCTGCAAAGATGAGTGGAACAAAATTCCTCCACAAGGCTGTAACAGACTCGTTGCAAGTTATCACAAACGCTTGATTGCAGTTCTTGCTGCTAAGGGTGGACCAATCATGCATTAGGTTTAGGGGCAAGCACTTTTTCACATAGGGCCATGTAGGTTTGGATTTTGTTTTCCCTTAATAATAAAAACCTTCATTTAAGAACTGCATGTTGTGTTTACTCGTGTTATCTTTGACTAATATTTAAAATCGTTTGATGATCTGAAACATTAGTGTGACAAACATGCCAAAAAAATCAGGAAGGTTCAAACACTTTTTCACACCACTGTATATAAGCAATGTACAGTATTAGACACCTTTTAGACCTTTCAGTCATTAAAATGCTATTCCCTTTTTCAGCTCACATTTTATATCCCTGATTTTTTTTATGCTTAAAAACCCTCTCTTGGGCTCCAAATAACAAAAAAAATAGAAACAAAAGAAAAGTGCTGAAAATTTACTCATGCATCAGAGCAGCTGAGCTCTGAATATGTGTACCGTTCCCTTACATGACTTTTGGCATATAATTAGGAATTAGAAATGCTCTACTTATAAATTTTCTATTTAAATGTATCAGGAATTATATATTTTGTTCTAAATTGCAACCATTTAAGAAATATATGTGTGACTTTTGCTGGATAAAACATTTTTATGGTACATTTATAAAATTCTGTAAAAAACAAACAAACAAACAAAAACAGACCTATCCAGTAAAATAAATGAAAGACCTTTGTCACTTTAAACAAATTTAGAATTGTTTTATTGGAGTCCTCAATCACAGAATGACTAGAATGAAGTTCCTGGCAGGTTAAATGTGCACTCAGACCCATTTTCAACCTTCATTATCATCCAGCAGGTCGTCTACAGGTGCAGGTACAGACACAAATCCATAGGAGAGTAAGACATTAAACCCAGATCAAAATGTCTCCCTGATCCACCCTCCTTGCAGTAACATTGTTCAAAATACTGCTCAAAGCCTCTAACCCCAGATACTGGATCTTTCCTGAACCCCCACAAAACTTCATTCTGATCCTCTATCCTCATGCCCTTAAAGTCACCACAAAAAAAATCCAAGATGTGAGAGAAGAAAGGGTTAGAGAAGCAAGAGGTAGCACAAAACAGACAAAAGACTAGTATCTAGAGCCTTTATTTGTAGGCTTTGCAGTTCAAAAGACAATGAGCTTTTTGCCTGTAAGTAGAATGTGAACTTTGAGGTGGAGGCAATGTAGGTCTGTGCAGGTTGTAAAAATGTGAGAAGCTGTCTTCAGAGTGACTTCTATTCAGAATGGTGGGGGGGGGGGATTTTTGGTGATGTGTCTTCATCAGTGATGTGAATTTGAAAGGAAGCGAGAAAAAGAAAGAAGGTTTAGGATGCTTAAAATACATTTTGTGTACCCAGTGATGATGACAGAGAGCTGGGCACTACAGGAAATCATTCACCTTTATCTACCCTCTGAGGGACACAAGGGCATGAGCAAGTAGCCTCCACAAGCCTGTTTGCTATCGTTCAAGATGACATGCGGAAAATGTACCATCACTACATGCACAGACGTTCTCTCTGTGTATCACACTACAGTCCTCATCCATTCTAAGAATGTCAGTGGCAGTCCAGGTCTGAGGTATGAGAGAGAGAAAGTGAAAGAGGGGAAAAAAGACAGGGACAGGGGCTTGTACTGTGATGGATAGATCTTGCTTGGCATGGTTCGCCTCTCTCCCTTACAGAGCTGGTGACTTTCCAGCCAAGCAATTATCATTGCAGAAGGCATAATAGCCTAATTAATTACCAGTGTCAACGTTGCCTTTGTTTCAATGTAACGGGACATCATGCCAACAGAGCATCCGCTTAAAAAAGGGAAAAAACTCACAAGTGTCTCCCAGAACACAATAGACAGAAGGGAGAGAGGACAACATGTGCCTTGGTGGTACATGAACACACACACAGAAACACACACAGAAACTCTCTCTCTCTCTCTCTCTCTCTCTCTCTCTCTCTCTCTCTCTCTCTCTCTCTCTCTCTCTCGCTCTCTCTCTCTTTCTCCCTCCCATTCTTTCTACTGTTCTATGATCAATTAGAATTGATTAATTATAGTTGCATAACAATATTTTAAAAATGCTACAAAATCTTTTAACATGGCTGTCCAAGCAAAAATGTGTGACAGACACATTTCTATCTCGTATCCCCCAACTCCCGCCCCAAATAAAAGGGCCTAGATGACAAACACTTTCTATCCCTCCCGCCCTGGTCCTCTGCGTGTGAAATATTATGTGTCAGGTCTGTCACATTCTCTTCCCTTTTACATCTTAGCAAAAAATAGCAGTACACAGACAATCTGAGGCCAGAAAAAGAAGTGAAATAAAGCGTGGCAGTGGCAGGGGAGAGGGGGAATTGCACTATGACTGATGAAGGTGCTGAGGCAGAGATGGTGCACGTGCTTATTCTCATTTTTAGCTAAAACACCAGGCTACTTAAAAAAACCTTCTTGAAAGGCCAAATGGGAGTGTGTGAGCTTGAGAGGTGAATATATGCATAGGATGCTGTACTTAGCTGAGCCAAATTTCATGCTTGTGTCTTTGTGTGTGTGGTTCTGTGTCTGAGGGCATATGTGTCTGTATGTGTAATCCTTGAAGGGAGGCAGCAGGGGCTCATTGTAGAGCGCATTGACTCTAATAGGAGCCGGCGCAGCCGTAGCGAGCAGCTCGCCGGCTCCTGCGGTGAGGCGAGTTTTGCATAATTAATGACTGTTGATGTTTCCAGGTAGTCGCTCAGCAAATTCACTTCAGAGCGGCTGCCACAATCGGGCCGTCTCCAGCAAGAGCGACACCGGAACAGACAGCTAACATTACCACCATAAATAAGGCAATTTTGTACAGTGTCTTCCGTCATTACCGTGAAGTGTTCAGGGGCGACAGTTCGTGTCAATTCGGTGATGAGCAAAAAAACAAAAAGTGAAGAAGTTAAAGGAAAAAGAGCACAAGTGGGGCACTTTTCATACCGGTAAACCTACAGAGTGTTAAACTCCTAGTTTAGTGAAGCTTCAGTGAACCCCAAAATGTTGACTAATGGCTCTGTGCTGGTGGTGTTGAAAAGGAAGTCACAGATAACAAGAGCAACTGTTACCATCATGTAACCATTAATGCATGCAAAACTTCATGTATGGCTGCGTCTGTGAAATTCAGTCATGCCTTCATATTAAGGTATCAGGAATTAAACATTTAAAAAATGCCAGGCAGCCAGAGAAGGCTATTTTTTATAACTCTATCCCCACCACTCATTAATTTCTAATAACCTTTAAGGCTTTTTGATGTCATACATATTTTACCGAGAGATATCGTTCCCTTTTCAGCTCTCATGTAGGTCTCAAAACTGTCAAAAGACAAATCACTGGTGGTGTCTATAATTAGCTTCAGGTAAGAACAAAAACTGACATTAATCCTAGCCTCAGCATTAATGCAGAAGACTACATGTTTTAAAAATGGGGCAAAAACTATTATGCCAAAATTGAGACAGATTGCCATTGTATACAAGGATGCGTTGATCCATTTTTCTCCATACCAAAATTTATTTCTCAATACCAAAGTCATTGGATGTCAGATACTGGAAAAGCATGTAGAATTTGGGAAATATGGATGTACAACCAAGGATACTGCAATATTGAATATTACAATGGTGCTATTGCCTGACTGCTGTAACAATATCCCTGTTGCTTCCATGTGTGGATCGCGTTTTTTGTATTATATATAACTTACATTTCGTAAGGGCTGACAACTATGACTACGTTTACTCAGTCCATGCTCAGAGAGGGACACACAGCTTAGCATTGTCTTGTGCTATGGTTGTTGTTTACTGTTCATACTGCAAAATATTTATGCACCATAAATACCATGCTTGTTAAATGTGTTAATTATTATTTTTTAATTCTTATTTTATTAACAAAAATTTTTTTTATTTATTCTATTTTCTCATTTTTGCTTGTTGTCACATTTCCATAGCGTAATAGAATCACTCTATTATGGGGATAATATCATCACTGTTGATTACACTGATTTTATTATTTGGATAAAGCTATGAAATAAATTTAATAGAACCTGCTGAATACCAGTTGTGATGATTTTTTATATAAATAAGCATTTGTTACAGGTCAGAGGAAAGCAACAGTAAGAAAAAAATTAGGGAAAAAGAAACCTATACAATGAGCCTGTATCCACTGCAACCTCCATATGAGTTAAACCCATTGTGGTCTTCTGCCATTGTAACACATCTGCCTCAAGATTCAATCTGTTCAGCTGTCTGTTCTGAGATGTTTTTCTGTCCACCACAATTGTAAATACTTGTTATTTGAGTTATCATAGCCTTCCTGTCAGCTTGCCAGTATGTTCATTCTTTTCTGACCTCTGACCTCTGAATACAACAAGGAATTTTGACCGACTGCTGCTCACTGGACGTTTCTTGTTTTCACACCATTCTGTGCAAACTGTAGACCGTCGTGTGAAATTCCTAGAAGATCAGCAGTACCTGTGATTTTTATACCAGCCCAGCACCAACAACCCCACTGATGATTGATGTGACTGTTAATTCAAGATTTTCTGCTTTTTCACCAATTTATGGCTGCATAAATGAGCAGGTCCTATTAGGAAAAGTGGCCAATTTTATTTACACACAGGTCCTATTAGGAAAAGTGGCCAATTTTATTTACACACACGCACACACACACACACACACACACACACACACACACACACACACACACACACACACACACACACACACACACACAGTAATGTGTGAATATATGCAATTTTTTGACCTGAAACAAACACAAGCTTAAGAAAACTCCAGCTACTTTGGTTAAAAAAATAAATTAAAAACTGCCTAAACTGCATAGATATTTTGTAATCTGTAAAAAATCATTCTTCATAAACCCCAGTGGGTCTGATCTGACTGTGAGTGGCCTTTGAGCCTTGGTTCTATGGTAACTGGCCCTGCTAGTTCCCTTAAGTACAAGACTGTGTGCAATCATGAATAATTTATGATATTCTTATGATTGAGCCTGGCCCATGGGACAACACAGACTGATGCAAGTCATGAAGCCTGTGACAGCAAAAAAGAAATAGACAAGGAGAGCGAATTTGTGTGGGTTGCAGAATGCTGATAACGGTGACATGAGATGCAGGTGTTTGATATTCTAACAGCTACACAAAGAGCATTTTCATGTCTTGCAATTCTGAACTTGGCAGTTTTACACAGTGCAGTTCCAAGCAAAGCTGGATTTGGTGAGGCACGAAAAGTCAAAATAGGGGATGTGTGTGAATAAATATGCTTTTGCTGAGATTCCCTAGACACTTACTTGGGAAATAGGGCCTACCCTTCAAACCACTGGCAAAAATTGCTCTCAGTATGAAATGTAATAAAACGGCTACATTGCTGACTCTCTGTGCACCTTCAGTCATACTTCGCATCTCACGACACAGATGCAGAAGGGATAAACACACACACACACACGCACACACACACACATACATACATATACACAAGCACTGCGTACACACCTTGTCCAGCCCTACTAATGTCTCTCTGACACAATTAAAAAAGTCACAATCACTGTTTTTAGGAAAACAATTCAATCCTAGGCCTTCCACTTTATTTTAATCCATGCTTTAGCATGCATATATGATCATTTCCTGAAAACCCAGTGAGGAGATTAACAATATAACAACGCTGGGTAGATATACTTGAATATTGGTCATGGACCATTAATGAAAGCACATACTTTAACAGCTAAATCAGTGAACACTGAACAGCTTGAACACTGAAGCTTAAAATCAGTCTGTCTGTATTTAACATTGAGAACGACTAGTTAGATTGCTGAATACTGGGATCAAATTAAATGAGCATCAAGGCACGCCACAACAGTAATAATAAAAGGTACCCAGAACAAAATACCATTTCTTAGATGCCTTATTTATTTTTTGGAGTGCTCTTTTCCATTTCTCAAAGAAATACAGTAATGCAGAGAAATCTCGGCTCCTGTTTCATACTGTAAAGATGTTCTCTCTTTCTTACCCACAGCTTCATGTTAATTAGTATTGTGCTTAATCCAATATTGAAGAGCCCAAAACTGTCAGGTCATATTATAAACAATCGGCCTAACACTCACGCAAATGACATTTTGTGCTGCTATCTCTCACCGCAAAATGTTCCCAAGGTACTAATTGGCCTACTTTATGTTCTCTGTCTGAATTGCCGGTTCTTTTTAGTTTGGGGTATTAGTCTTGACATCCATTGATCTGTAACATGTGGCATTCTATATTTTTTCAAGAAAAGGGAAAGGAAATGTGAAGTGAATAGGTTAACTCTTTCCCTTCCAGGTGCAGTTGACATGATGAAGACTAAGGGCTTTTTCAGCGGGTATGGTCAGGTCTGCTAAAATGAAGTATTGCTTGTAATTTGAAAGGAGAATGAAAGTTCAAACACTTTGCCAGCAGCAAAGTAAGTGTAACTTTTCTCCTTGTGCATTATTTAAGATTAGCTCCATCATTTTATCAATCTATCGATCTCTCAGCAGAAAGATGAAAATGGAAAAATAATGAGTCCGATGAATGCTGTGTAAAGAACATCAATGTGCAAAATTTAATTATCTGCAGAGGAAAAAAGTGTCGACTGTTTTCTAAAACAAAAAGAAGCGGTTAATATTTTGCCTCTCTGCATATTTTAATTACCAGATCAATCATAAGTACGTACAGCACTGCTTTTGTGAGAGAGGAGAAAATTGCAAGTCTAAATGAAAAACAATAGATTTACTTTAAAGTCGAGTCTCTTTTGAAGTCTAAATTAAAATTTCAGGTACCTTTAGGAAAGCCTGCTTCAGAAAGTTGCAATATTTAATTAGTGTGTTTAGATTCCACTGAAATTACACTTCACAGGCCAACATGATGTTAAATGAAAACTCTGGAGGATTCAGACTTCTGCTGTCTCAGACAGCAGGACTTCACTGCACATGGAAACTTGGAATCAGTGGAAGGAAAATGATTCGATCAGGTCAATTATCACCATACTAAACTTATTGTTTTTACGTTATTTATAATTAACCATGATAATATTACAATACACACATCACTTAACTCACAGTTAACTGTTGGTCAAGAGTGAATTAGATGAACACATTCTATAATGTCTGTAAGGTTACATAGCTACTTCCACACTAGCATAGTTTCTATAAGATCTTTATGGGTTGTAATTTACATTTGAATTTACAAAATTTGGCAGTCTGGAGTCTTTACCTTGAATCTGCTTGCAAAAGGCTCTGTCTCACTCTCAAAATCCAATCTGGGTCTTTCACTATGAGCTCATTCTATATAATCATCCAAAAATAAGCCTTTTATTTCCTACTCCCCTGAATGTCTGATCTAAAGTCAAATTTAAACTCCGCTCCTTCTTTTAGAAGGAACACATAGTGTGTTTCATGCTTACATGACTTTTTTAATTCCCTGCCTTGTGCAGTCAAGTGGTGAAGTTTATTTCTCTTGGCACATCTTCGCCAGCACACTGCCACATATTTCGCACATTTTTATTGGCGAATTTGACTGCATTCTTGCCAGCAGCTGCATATGAGCCAAAAGCGGCAATGGCTGTCGGTCCTCCTCCCTGCTGCACATCCTCCCGCTAAAAGCCATGGATGGATCAGTCCATCGTTCAGATTGAAAGAATATTGGCTAGGTTTCATCATGTCATCTGTTTCACCGCCTTCAAGCAAACATAACCAAAGGCACTTACCCTTCATCATGGAAAGCAATGCGATTCGTTTGCCTCTCCATATAGACAGCATCTGTTCTGTAAAATCAGTTAGGTCAGATGTGCCAAACAAGCTGTGTACTGCTGAGTATTGGTGTACACTGGCTCATACACTGACACTGTGATGGCATTCATTCATAAAATTCAACAAAATCTCATTCACTAGCTCCTCCATTCAGCCATCCATCCATCCTTCCATTTTCAGTACTTCTCAGACAGGTACAGGATGCCAGTTGCCTCTTTTAGTCAAAGAACTTATATTTTTCAATTTTTCAGTGCTTGTCCTGCTTACGCATTGCTTCACTTAAAAAAGTGTTTGTAATTGTCCATAAATTCAGTGCCTATTTTATAAGCCTATTTTGTGTGTGTTTGCGGGTGTGTGGCATTGTGTGTGGGTGGCTGTGTGGCATTGTGTGTGTGTGTGTGTGTGGGGGGGGGGGGGGGTTGTCCCATGTGCTTTGCATAAGCTGTGTGCACAAACACATGTAACATTTGCACAGCAGCAGTGTCACTCAGGCACAGTGACTCCTGAGCTCAGGACTGTCAGGATGCTAAAAAGTAAACCTTTGTCAACAATGCCGGCAAAAGACACTGAGACACATCAATTTGACCTGGCTAAAAAATAAGGTGCACACAGAGACACACATGCAGAGACACACACAGTCTAATCTACTACTTGTCTTAAGCCTACTGTACTTGTCTCAGTGTCAGACCCACATCACATATCCCATGCAGAATGGGACTAACTGCTCTAGCAGTGCAAACAAACACATGTAAAAGATAGTAAGTTATGAGTGCAAAATCAGTAGGCTATGAATAAATTTGGTAATCAGTTATGTTGGGTTTTTTGTTTTGTTGTACAATTATTTGATTCTTTTTATTATTTAATAAATATGCTAAATAATAAATACATACAATAAATACTATGTATATATAGTATATATATTTAGTTAATATTATTTGTGTAGGTTACTGCGAATGTAGTGCACTGAAAATGTAGTGTTTATCATTTATTTATTTTTTGTTGCTATATATTGTCTAGGTTGCATGACAGAATAAAACAAGTGGTTAGTCTAAACCACTTAAATTGAACTTAAAACTTAACTAAACATTAATTAAACACTTACATTTAGTTTACCACTAAACATTAATACTTAATGATAGGGACCTTCAAACGCTAGGTGGGATCGTGTCCAAACAACACAGAACTACTAAAGCAAAAGTGACAGCAAAACTTAATATCCACCTTAAAGACCACAAACACAGTGCACACAGAATGTCACAAAGCCAACATCCATGGAAGAGTTGCAATTGCTAAACCATTAATCACAGACACCAATGCAGAAATGTGAAAATGATGGTGTCATGATCATAAAACCTAGACAGCTGAATACTAGAAATGAGTAATATGGTCTGATGAATCATCATTTACTGTAGGTTGAGTTAATGTATGGAGAACCCCCAAGGAAGCGTACAAATTGGACTGTCAGCCCAAACACCACTGAAAATCTCTGGAAAATCCTTGGCAATAAAGTTATTGCTAAGAAACCCACTAGAGTTTCTGAGATGTGGTAGACACTAGAAGAAGAATGAACCAAGTTAACACCAGAGTAGTGTGAGAAACTAGTGACGTACTTCGACTGCAAATGTGCTGTAGTCATTTAAAACAAGAGCCTCTATGCTTCCTACTTTCATTCTACAGTGGTTATTCTTCTCGAATTTTAATCACTGTTTTCCACAGCGTAATGGTTTTAATTAATGTGCATTGGTTATTTTGTAAAACATGTATAATTTTGAATTTGAAATATTTTAGATAAAAGCATCAAATCTAAAAAATCCACATACTACAGCAGAGATCAAAATTAGTGAACAATTAAAGCATATATATGTTTGTTGATAAGTAGTTGCAGCCTCGTGCGGGTGTACTGACAGGTGGACTGGTAAAACATATTGTTGGGAGAAGATGGAAAGAAGTGAGTGTTTTAAAAGAAAATGAGAAAACTGCATTTGAGTCATGAGTTTTTCTGTCTGCTACAACTTCCTCACACTCACACACTATATCTGAGCCATATGCTGAGATGTGAAAGCTCTGTTTACTTCTATGTACTTCATATACTTCTTTAGCTAAGCACATCAACAAACTAGTTTTGCAATTTTACTACAATTTAGAAATAGTGTTCGTATCTATTAAAATTACTTGGAAATAAAATAAAGGATGTTTGCCTTATGAGCACACATCTTCAGCCCCTACCATAACTCTGGATGGGAGGTTTTATTTAAAGCAATATAACAGATGGCACTGTATTGTAGCTCCTGGCCCAAGAAAGTACACGTGTGAACCCTCTCCCACAAGGGCAGGATGAGTGAGAGGATGAGCAAGAGAGAGGACAAAAGTCTGTGTGTGTCTGAGAACAAGTGTGTTTGTAAAAAGAGGTAGCGTGAACACAGAGTGACAGGAAGAAATCACATCTTACTCTCACTAGGTAAAGTATTCCATGCAGATGAGGAAATCTGGCCCCGTTCACACGTGCAGGACACAAGTAATAAAGTCAGAGAGGAGAGAGGAGAGTCCTCGTTATTTATATCGGCTCGGTGGTAGTACTAACCACTGTGACAGGAATACTTAATGGCCCACCTGCTTGCAGTCATATACTAATGCTAATTCTAATGTATTAGGGACAGAGAGCACACACCAAATTAACATCCACACTATGACTGGCAGAGAAAAAGGTGGCTGAAGATATCATTTTCATACCACACCTATATGAGGTGTCTGATTAAAAAGTCTCCACACTTGTGGTAAGATTCAAAATAAAAGAAAGAAAGATTAGGAACACAATGACTTGTAATGGTAATGCTGGGAGATATACTGGTAATTAGAATTGCATACCAGCAGAAATGTTTTCAGCTACTGCTTCTTAGTTGAAGAAAACTAAAAGCAGACTATTGTTATACGCTATAAAATTGCTGCACAGGGGCATAATGTTATAAAGAGCAGATGTTACTGCTTTAGAGCTGATGTTTGCTTGTGGCATTAAATGTCACATAGACAGGATGTGTAGCTCTGTGATGAAAAAACTGTACAAAAACTTACAAGCACACACAACATTGTCTCAGACACAGCCAACAACAACTTTAACTACCAATCACAAGTATGACATTCAGCTTCTAGTAAATCGTGGTGGCTTAATGTGGCTTTCTGTTTTGTTTTGGGTTTTTTTTTTAAGCAATTTGTTACAAGTACAAAGGGGATCAGCAACAAAAGAGTTTTTCAGGAGTCTTTTTGTTAATATACCATTACCAGACAGATTGTTATAGGTGGTATCACAGCATTATGTCTATACACAGTATATGCATTTTTGCCATCATTTAACATTATTTTCAGCCCATTAATAGAACTGTTTTGTTTATCTGTAAAGTTCCTGCATTCAACTGCACACCCTCCTATTCTTTAGGACTCATCTAGCAGCTTTTCCTCCTCATGTAAGCCAGGCTATGGTTCAACTCTCAAATAAGCGTGTTAAAGGCATGTGAATGAAAGTGTACCAGACTCTAACAGGCACTGAGCTATAACACTTCTACACACCCTTTAGGAAAATTAGCCTCAGGTTTATGACTGTCGGAACCATGAGCCTGTACAAATCAGCCCAGCCAAAAGCAGTTGCTAGAACAGATATGTAATTACACCTCTCATCATAAAAACTGAGGAAGCTAGTGACAATGCGCTCTTTTTCCCCCTCTTCTCCTCACACGTAGCCCAGCTATAATTAATTACCATCCCTTTACTCTCTGATTTATTCCTCGATTCATAACATATTTATACATTCAAGATGAATTATCATTTCCTTCAGGAATTAATCAAAAAGAAGGCAGGAAGAAGCGGCCCGCTCTTGTCACGGAATGATCAAAGACAGAGAGACTTCACCTAGAGCAAGGACTGTGCAGACGACAGTGATAGGTGCTAGCAGCATTATGTACAGGACTAAATTACCACACCACTATTTGGCTTAAATGGCCAATATATTCATTGTACCATTTCAGTTTTTTCCAAACCAAAGTTTGATTTAACTTGAAAACAATTAAATATATACATATGTCAAATGCTGTTTATTGAATGAATGCTTGTTATCCAGGCTGTTAGTGTGTATTTTCTTCCTCAGTGTATAAGAACAGTGTGAACTGGTGAGAATAGCTAAGGGGGTTTTTACACCTGGTCACTTCATGCGTTTTCTGTTATCCGATAGCTATCCGATCGTAAAAAGACCAGGTCTAAATGCCCTCTGAAACGGTTTCGAGAGATGGATATAAATCCGATGGTTCAAACCTCTTCTCAGGAGGTGGTCTGGGACGCATTTCAGATGAAACTGGACAGGTGTAAATGCATGTGGTTGTTCAAGCCACATACGTCAGAGCTATACTCCTCCCAAATGGAAGTACGTCACTCGCAGGTGACTCGTGCATCGCACCAGAAACAAATAACATGGACGACACGCAGGTACTTATTGCTCTTTGGGGCGATGAAAGCGTCCAACAAAAGCTTTTGTAAAACATGTAGAAACAAAAATATATTTAAGTATATACACCAAAGAGTGTTCCATTTCAATTACCCCGGAAATGAGCTAAAATATATTTGCATTTTGGGCGGGAGTAGAAAAATCGGATTGATATCCGATTCGCCAAGACACATTTATGTGGCCTAATGTAAATGGAACAGTTTTAACAAATCAGATAGCTATCGGATCAGAGAAAACACATGAGGTGACCAGGTGTAAAAAGGCCCTAACTCTCTGTCTGTACTAGTATTGTACATAGCACTTGTGATTCACCATCATTTTATTTTTAACACAAGAAAGAACACTTTATTTTACTGATGTCTGCATAAATGTGAAGGAAATATCTCCACACACATAATAAAAATTACCACAGAAAGCAGTTTTGGAAGAGTTACACCTTGAAAAAAAAAACACTGGCTGGGGCCTTTGTGACCTAGAAAACAGGTGTCTTCTGCAGAATCGCCGTAAGCAGGCAGGTTTGGCTGGACGAGATAAATGGCAGGGCTGAGTCTGCATGCAAAGACAGCTGGATTTCAGACCTCTTTGCCTGATAATGAGCGGAGATGATGATTTCTGGGCTGCAGGGGTTAATGGCACGAAACCGAACAGAGCCGCTAATTACATATTACGAACTATTTATCAGAATCTCCATCTGCGCTGCGCCACAACTCTCATTGTGCACGCTAAATTACTCCTTGGATTATCTTTGTAAAGCAAGTTTCCATAATTAGGGCCCTGCACTGATGTTTTCTCTTTTTGAACACCAACAGACAACGAGGGAGAGAGGCAGTGAGAAAGACAGTGAGAAAAATTAGCTGACTGGTTAATTTGGGCCTGACATTTCAAACCAGCGACACAAAGGCACCTCGCACACTTCTCTGGGCCTCCTCTTGGCAACATGTACTTCGCAAATTCTGTGCTATTCTGAAAGGTGAGTGCTGGGTGCAATTTGCTCACTGCACTCAAAGTAAAGAAAAGAATACCATCAAAAGTAGCAAGTGCACAAAGTTCTTATGATGAACAAGGACAATTTGAGCAACCATAAAAGCCAGAAGGTACAGTATGCCTTCTACTACCTCTCTTCAGCTTGTTCTCTGTAAATTTTTTTAGTAAAATTACCTATATTAGAAAACACTCTTCATTATAAAACCAAAAGGCTCTGCTGGTCTCCCAGGACTGTTGGATTAATAAGGACAGAGATGTATTTTAAGACGTAAACTCGGTTCCTCACGGTCCTTAATCTCCTTTCCACTTCACAGGCCAAATTAACACCTCTCTCTGGCTCTGATGGGACCTCGTTAGCTTGCTTCCACCCAGAAAGAGAAGGAACAGAGAAAGAATAAGGAAAAAGTGGAAGAAGGAGGGGAGAAAGGAACTGAAGCGACCAATGACATCCGCCAGCTCTGGGATTAACCCTTGGTGCGAGCGAACACTTCGGGAATCTAGGTCAACGGCGTGTTCCTAATCAGCTGGCTGGTTAGTGATAATTAGCAGGCGAAGCAGTGCATGAAACGAGGGGAGGGATGCGGTGAAATGAAACAGAAAAAGAAAAGAAGAACCTGTCATGTTGCAAACACTTCAAAAGGAGCATACTTTCTCTTTTAAAAAGTGGCACAGCAAGGGTCCAGGGATCACCAGGGACTTGGTGAAAGTACAGAGCCTGGGTGGAGGCAGCAGAAAAAGGCAGAACGGAACCCAAAGTACACACAAACTTATGAAGGAGCCATGGGCATACATCCAGGCATGTTCACTGTTTGCACATACACAACCACCTGCATGAAGATGATGCTTGTCTATAATCATAACTGATGATTATCAATAAGCACACATAAAAACCTATTTAAACATGGAGTTTTGTGGTTCTCATTAACCACCTTTATTTAATTTAAAATGAAGCTTTGTATCAAATCTTTAAAACAGTTTATGGAGACTTTTCAGATGCCCTTTTATGACCAAAGGTTTTTAGAACCAGCTGTGCACCTCTGTAATCAGGCATAGAATTGCTATCCCATGTTCGCCCTACACACCATTGCTATATTTAGCTCCAACTCTGTTTGGCGTGGTACTGAATCACACCTATGAGTGAGCTGAGAGGGCTGGAAACATATTTGGAGTATCGTTTCAATACGCCTGTGCTTTGTGGACCATGGAGCAGGCTCACAAATGTGATTTATGATCTTCATGTAATGGTTGGAGCAGCCGCTTTTCAGCAGAGATCAGATGACTGTCTCAACAGGGAGCATGTCGGAGGAGCGGCACAAAGCATACCATCACATAACAGGAAGATAGAGAGATATTAAATGAGGTAGTGAGAGAGAGAAAGAGAGAGAGAGAGAGAGAGAGAGAGAGAGAGAGAGAGAGAGAGAGAGAGAGAGAGAGAGAGAGAGAGAGAGAGAGAGATGGGGAGTGCAGTTGGGTTGGCCCTAGTGATCAGAGGTATTTGCAAGCAGACAGAGGCCTGATACTTCAGTATGTTAATGGAGAGGAGATGCTGCTCAAGTCTGCCGGTAAAATGATACCAGTCAATAAGGAGGTGGAATGCGGATGTGGATGACGTTATGCTCCCGGCGAGAGGTTTGCTAAATGGCAACTGCTGCTAATTCTCATTATCATTGCTGTTTCAAAAAAACTGCTGTTAAACCTACGGTGTTGAATTCACTCCTACAGAGTTTATTTTGAGTGGGATCAAATGAACTCTGAGGATCATTTGGTTAACACCATGGGAACTTATTTTAGAGCAACGCTTCATTCAGATTTGCACTCTGTTTTTTGTACAGTTTTGTGCAGAGCCACAGTGTTATCATGTCCTGTAAAGTGCACTGTGGTAAAGTGTGCATTAGACTGACTGACCTGGGCTTGGAAACTCTTGAGGACAGGAGCAACCATCTCTCGCACTTCCTATAAAAACAACACATTCGAAAAAAAGGATTGTTTTAAAAAATGAAACAAAAGAAGAATTTTTTTCACAAAAATCAGCAATATTATCTCAATGTAAAATTGATGCACACAAGGGTATTTCAGTTAAATCACAATTTAATAATATAATAATAAACAAAAAAAGATGTTTTCTTGCATTTTAATGTTCCTTCTAAGGAGTGTAACTATAACGCAAACACATTTTGAGCTTGTAAAATGATATTCACTAAACTGTGTGATTGTATTTCATTTCTTGCCTATGTACATGTGCAAAATGCATCAATAGATTGAAAGAAACGCATGTCCATGGAAAAAAATGGGAAAATGCATTCCACAAATATTGTGAAAACATTCACAAAAGAAATTATTATTTCTAACATTCTTGGGAAAATATGTTGTGGTTGTGTAAAAACATTTTATATAAAAGAGTTTTGAATTTTCCTGAGTGACATTGAAAAATGCTTTTTTCATCTCTGCTTATGTAAACTAGTTTTGCAATGATGAAAACCAGTCTATAAAAAGGTATATACATGTGTGTAAGTGTTTCTGCATGCTTATATATATAAACTCCTGAACAAAATCTTAAGACCAAGGGAAATATTACAAGTATTCTCACTGGTGGATCTTAACAAGGTTGTAAGTACTTTCAAAATACCAAAAAAGAAAAAGAAACAAAAAAAAGAGAGTAGGCAATTTATTGAAAGCTGCATTTAAACTCTAACAGTCTGGTGATCAGCTTATCAAAAGTTTAAGACCAAAGCATTTAAATCTGTGCAAAAATATGGCTTTAATTTCATTCTCCTTTAGACAGTCATGATCTCTTGATGGCAAAAGCAAAAAAGGTTTTGTGTTTTTGAACATGGCTGGATTGTTCAGCTGCAGAAGCAAGGGCACTCACAACTTGTCATTGCTGCCAAGGTTGGACGCAGTAAGACAGTCATTTTAAATTTCTTAAAAGATGTTGAGAGTTACGGGACAAAAAAATCAAGTGCTAGACCAAAAGAATTTCACCTTGATCCGAAGGGCTGTCCGTGAAGCCCAATAACTACAAGATGGCATCTGCGAGAGAAGGGCTTAAAGAAAAAAAACGTCTTCAAAAGCCACGTCTCCTCCCACACCACAAACTTGCCCTTTTGGAATCTGCAAGGGAGCACCAAACATGGGACACTGAAAGATGGAGGAAGGTTTTGTTCTCTGACCAGAAATAATGTATCCTGGATGGTCCTGATGTCTTCCAACGATACTGGCAATGAGATCAGACTGGAGATGTTTTCTACTCGAACAGTGGAGGAGATCTGGGGTTATTACTGTATCTGGGGTGCTCCATTTTCAATGTGAAAATGGAGCTTCAGATTGTGCAAGAGCGTCATGTTTCAGCAGGCATCCCTCTTGACTGAGGGCGCTTGTCTGTGTGGTAATGACTGAGTCTTTCAACAGGACAAGGCTACAGTTCACAATGCCTACCTTACTTCTTGCTGGACAATCATTTTGCACTTCTGGGCCATCCTGCGTGTTCCCCTGATCTAAATCCCCTTGAGAATGTTTGGGGATGATTGGCAAGGGAAGTTTACAAAAACTGCCATCAGTTTTTCAGACTGTGGATGCCCTTCATGAAGCCGTCTCCACCACATGGAGCAACATTCCCACCAGCCTCCTGGAAACAGTTGCATCAAGCATGCAGAAACGTGTTTGAAGAATTAACAAGAACGGTGGGGCTACTCACTACTGAGTCCATTTTTGACACTATCAGTTCTGTTGTGGGTATTTTTGAGATATGTTCTTAAACTTTTGATCAGCTGATGATCAGCCTGTTTGAATTTAATACCTGTTTGTTTTCAATAAATTGACAATCTCTGTTTTTTTGCCTCTTGCTCCTTTTTCCTTACAACCTGGTTACGAGCGTGAAATACTTGGAATGTTTCCCCCAGTCTTTGATTTTGATTTTGTTCAGAAGTGTACATGGTATAAATTATTTTAAGAGCCTTTTGATTAAAACCTGCTTTAGAGATATTGGAAAGATATCACATACATGCAGATAGACAATCAATAAGCTACAATGTCAAATCACTTGATCACTTTTGCTGTAGGTAAATTCTATAGGCATTGATTGATTTTAATGGCAAAAAAAATCCATCATTATATGACCTTGGTATATCTCAAGAGGTTTGGCTCTATAATCATTTTAGATATATTGAAACAATTGTTTAAGAAATAGTGGTGTAAAATGGGGTATATAAGGTTTTTTATCACTAAAGGCTGTTGTAATCGCCATTAGAGAAAAAATAGAATCAGTACTATACAAGCATTACACTCAAAAGAATGCCAATCCTGTAAATCCTGATTGTCACTGATGACATTTGTGTCAAGTGGTGTGCAAATTAGGCTTTGCCGTTTCAAGTCTGGAGAATTTGATGGAGGTTAATGTTGAAGCTTTAAACGTCTTTAAGCACAGTCAGGGGGAAAAGGTCTGTTAACAAGGAAAAATGTAAAATGTCAGTGCTTATATAATGAGAGGTGCGCGACATGTATTTTTTTTCTTCCTCACCTTTACCTGAGAGGAATCAGTGTCTTCAGTAAAGATTAAAATTAGAGGAAATGGGGACTCAAAGGAGAGAGGCCAAAGGCTGAAAAACTATAATGGAAAATGGGAAATTTTGTACCATTTAAATGTCTGTCTAGTTGTATTTAAAAAGTTGTGCTTTGTCTACTTTGAGAAGTGAACACCTAGTTCATGTATTGTTCTAGGAGTTTATTTATGGATGGTTTTTTCAGATAAATGCGCACTTTCCCATCTTACAGAGTATGCATAAACTTCATACACCTTCCCCATCGATTACCACAGGCAGTGAACAAGTGTGGGGAAATGTGCAGTTTATGATGTTATGCATTAAAATGAATTAAGAATCTGAAAATGGTCATTTAATACAGAGGAGACCAAATGCTACCACAAAAAAAAAAGACAGACATATGGCCTCTAACTCACCTCAGGGACATTTTTCTTGAACTCTCGACTCAACTCAAGTACGTGCTTATGGGAGTGCTCGCTCTCTTCCTGTCGCCCAGCCAGTTGTGCTGCCACTGAATTTAGTTCCCTCTACAGAGACAGAGATAGAGAGAGAGAGAGAGAGAGAGAGAGAGAGAGAGAGAGAGAGAGAGAGAGAGAGAGAGAGAGAGAGAGAGGTGCACATTAGAAAGCGTTGCCAACAGTTATAAACACAGCTTAGTGCGTACATAAATAAATATACACTGCTGAATATTAACAGTGTAATCCTTCATGATCTGATAGAAAGCAACTGCTTACCATAAGACCCAGGCCCATAAATAATTAAAGCAAAATAAATCCAATGCCTACAGTAGCAGAGGGCCTTTTAGATAATCAGTATCAGAAGTAATCAATACCTCTGCAACAGTCATAGGACTACAGCACAGGGAACACAGGAGAGAGAAAAAGTAAGAGGAGGGGGCATAGCTACCACACGCATTGACCTCATGTCAATATGATCTGACTCATACAATGCCATCCAAAAATATTAGCCTTGTACTGTATATGCACAGTAAACTAAACACACGTGCAAATATCATATTTAAGGAATCAAGCAGTAATCCTCTTTCCTTCTACCCTGTCCAAACTCTGCGCATCTAATTGAAGTTTATGGAGACAATTCCTTATGGCATCCACCAAATCAAGCAGCCATGATCAATCATCCAATTTCTCCATCTGTTCTCTGCAAGCCAGCAGACCACTTTGTGCGCTCGATCTCTCTCTCTCTCTCTCTCTCTCTCTCTCTCTCTATCAGCTGTTTCCACTCATATTGTCAAAGGCCCTTTGCTCAACCCCTGGTGAAGAATGAGAAAAACAGTCTGAAAAGAAAGAGGGAAGCATTTCAATTACCATAGCAAAATCATACATGACATGAAAATTAAATTCACTAGGTTTTAATTAATCTGCAGTCTTACTTAAAAGCAATTTAGAAAATTATCTAAGGGGAGAAAAATCCTGAGGACAAAAAATAGATAGCAGCTCTAGATTTGAGATAATGTGCTTAAGGACATTCCAAAAAATCTCTAATTCTTTCCACACTCGATTAAATTAGATTTTGTTACTAGCATTAAAGAGGGTCAATTTCTGTCCATTTTTTTGGTCAATTTTTGTCCAACAACATTTGAGAAATTCTTTTTTTTCTGTTTTGTCAATGAATATGACACGTGATTTTATTTATCAAAAGGTCTACGACGTCATTGGAGTTTGAAGCCGGATGCATATTTTCTAACTGCTAATCCTTTCTAACTAATAATTCCTGTACATTCGTTAACAATTTTATCTTGGTCAGGTTGTGAATGGAACCTACAAACTGTGAATGGGACTCATGCATACATATTTACACACCTACTAACTTCATAATGCTCTATAATCCTTGTAATAAAGAGTCTTCCTCAATGCAAAAAGAAAAAAAGAAATAGTTGATAACTTGATCCTGAATAAAACATGAAATACAGACATAACATTTAAAACAGATGACACAAGATAAAAACAAGATGAAACCAATTCTGACCACACCAATACAAGCATTTATACAGTAAATACCTTTCTACTGTATGACAAACACTTCGCTAAACATAAATACAGAAAGCAAAACCTTGCTAAAGATTTGCTGGAAATTATTAAACTGAAAAAATAAACTGAAGCAGATTTGATTTAAGCCATTTGATGAACTTTTTTCTTTTCTTTTTTCTTTTTTTTGTATCATGGGTCTTAATGAAGAATTTTGCATCTTGATTGATTTTAATCTATATTAAATGTAATCAGAATGAAGAAGAACTAATAATCAGTGTCAGGGTGAACACAAAGCAGAGTTAATTGTTTCAAAGTGGTTTATTAATTTTATCTTATTTTACAGAAATATTCCAACAATAATAATTTTGTTGCAGAACATCAACATGCAGAACATTTTTTTTTCTAAGGCCTCTACAGAAAAAAATCCTAATCCCTTCTTGGTGGGTTTCTTAGGCGGATGTCAGACCCTAATGCTTGCTGTTACATTTAGGGCTGGGGACAAAGCTGCCTATTACTGCCAAACTAAAGTTTTCCCAGCTTAGACAATCCCCACATGCAGGAATCCCAGCAGCACACTCCTGCCTTCCTTTTAAGCTGAAATACTAATGAATGCTAATCAATGAACTGCTCAAAGTCCAAATATCTTAGAGCAATTTCAGTTCCTCAATCATGTCTACAGCAATCTTTTTTGATTTCATTGGATTTGTTTCTCTCACAGAAACCTTCTCAATCTAATATAAATAGAACATTTGTTTTTCTGAAGATTTACCTGAACCTCTATACCGCCACATAGAACACAGACACAAAGTTAACTTTGAATGTAGCAAAATAAAGCAATGAAATTGAAAATGGAAAAATGCAGATAACTGCAGTCAATGTTGTTCAACATTTGTAAAAAGGCAATCAGGAACTGTGTTTTCAGTACATGGCAGGCAGGCAGGTCAATAGCAAGGCCCTGTCATTAAGCCTGTGCCAGTCAAACATCCGGTGGTAATTGATGAATCTCCCCCTGGAAAGCACCATGGGGGTAGGAGGAGCCACTTGAGAGGCGGAGGCTAGCACATTCTACTGAGGCCAGCATGTGTCGTCCTGTCTGATAGACAGCGTAATAGTGGGAACTGACTGGAAGAGGTAGTTACGTTCTACCATGACTGACCACCTCCACAGAGCAACCACTCCAAATATGCAAATCAGGAAACGAGAGAGAACAAAACACCACCGGGGCAGAGGATGTTAAGTGATGCTGAACACGGAATAGATACCACAAAATACCTCTAGCAGCGAATAAGGTTTGTGCATTTGGAGAAACAAAAAATAAGTCTATTACACCTTTAATAACTTCTAGTTTTAAAGAATACATCTGATATTGCAAAAATGCCAGCAGAGTCAAAATAACCTTCAGGTGAGTGCATCTGAAGGTTATTTCGACTCTGCTAGCGTATTTGCAATATCAGATGTATTCAAGCCTGATAATATTTAATATTGATTGCCTCTAAAATATGTGGCATTAAAAGCTGATGACAACACAGAACAAGGGATGTTGACATCTGGAAAAGCAGATCTAGTTCCAGTCCATGAACAGGGGTAGTCACACCAGCACAAATAAATGGGGGAGGGGGAAAGACAGAGTGGGTGGCAGCAACAAAAAAGGGAAAAATTTAGATGGAGGTATTATTTTAGTATCCCATCTAATTGCAATCATAGGCAGATGTCTGAAAGTGTGACAGCATCAGCAGAATTACTGCTGAGAGAACAGAATCTTTGTCTAAAAATAATCAGACATTCGGGGCTCTGCTGTTTGTTATAATGGTAATCGATGCTGGAGGCTTTGAATTCCATCAATTTATAGATCCACTCTGTTCTGCCTAGTGACTGCACTGCCTCCAACCCCTGCTGCACAAACACAAACACACACACATACACACACACACACACACACACACACACACACACACAAACAAAGAATTCAAATTCACACAAACAGGGTCATCAGCATCCATGTATGTAACCAAGTAAAAACCTAAATGTTTATCTCTGTCACACACACATACACACACATATATGTATACACACAATCTGTGTATGTACACTTATACACAGAGATGCGTAATCTCATTTGTAGAGCATATTGCTGATACAAAAAGGAAGAGCAACAAAGAAAAAAATAGTCACTAACACAACCAAACACAGTGAAGTAAAGCAGATGGACAAGTGTGTGATGAAGATAAGTGCAGTTGCTTTTCAAACGTTCCTTATCTCTACCATTTTTCTGTAAGGCAGAAGATTGTCCTTAGCCATTTCAGATTAGCTCCTCAGATGCCACATTTACGAGGGAGATCGATCAATAAATCAAATCCACACAATCAATACAAATCCCAATTGCCACAGACTAGTCTGGTCCACATGTTATTGCTGGCACCACCCCCAGCCAGACCTTTCAGTGTGTCTACAAAAAAGAAACATACAATTTTTGGATGCTGCAAGATAGGTTAGCTAGTGGTCAGTGGTAAGATATCTTCCGTGCCTGACATAGGTGTGTATGTGTGACAAATCAAGCATGAAAACTGTATGTGTGTGACTATGCCACATAAACAACTGCTGTGGAGTGCAGTGATAACACAGAGGCCTTAAATATCAGTGTAGCCTTACAATAAAAACAGAAACAATGGTGAGCAAAAGTGCATTAAAAAACGCTATATATTTATAACCCACTACTGCAATAAAGTAAAGTGGGTGGTACGGCAAAGAATTCAACTGTTCCCACAAATGCACAATTACCTGTTAAACAAAATGCACTGAAGGGTGCACATAATACGCTAATGCTGCTATAGTGTGTAGATGTAGCAGGTACTGTCTCTGAAAATCTCATTTTGACACCCTTTCTAAAGCTGCCGCCAGAGCCTGGGAAATGATCCCCAATAATTAATCCCCAGTCAGTCAGTCAGCCTCTCCACAGACAGCACAGAGGATCTTAAAGAGGAGGAGCAGCACATGAGCGTTACAATCATCGGTAGAGGTGTGACTAGCGTTGTCACGCATTAGCCGTCATGCTGCACTTCTTTTAGGAGTTTTAGCACCTTGCATACTGCAATCCATCAACACCCCATCTAAAACACATAGCCCTCTTTTTCTCATGGTTTCATTAAGAAGTGTTTTAGAAACAGATGGAAAAAACACCATTTTTTCTCGCCACAGACAAAAACCACATGTAAAATTCTCTAAGAAAACAAAGGGGGTAAATGTGTTAAAAGTATACCAATACAATCAAGTTTAAAAAAAAAATGTGGAATTAATAAAAAATAAAACTGTGTATGTATTGTATAGATGCTACTTGTGTTGAAAACTATTCAAAATATATGATAATGTCTGGCATTAAGACATGTGCATCACTTTGTATAATGACTTTGGCGTGCCTCTGCTAAAAAAAATGACTGTATGAAAAAAACAGGTTACTTTGCAAAAACAGCTGAGAAACATAATAATACCAGTAACAGACTCTCAGGAAACAGTTAATATTTTATTGTAAATGATTACATTATCAAAAGGAATGACTACGTTACCAACATTATATTACATAAAAGTCTTTACTGTAATCAGTAACCTGTATTTAATGGAACTAGAAAGCAAAATGAAGTATAAAAGTATTTATTATGTTGGCCTTGTAGAAAACATTCTGATTTCCGTTATAAGCTTATTATTATTATTATTATTATTATTATTATTATTATTATTATTATTATTATTATTATTCTTAGACAAAAATTTATTTAAAAAAAATGCGGCCTAGGGCGTTCGAGCAACATGCACCAAATTTGGATATGTTGTAGACCCTGGTCTGTAGTTTGTTGCTTCTATTTTTCTAAGAGATCGGAATTCCGGCATTCCCGGTACGGAAGCTCAAAGTGGCCTTTTTTCCCATAGACTTCCATTATAAACTTTTGAGGTTTATAACTCGGCAAGTTTTCGAGCGATTTACACGGAACTCGGACAGGTTCTTTAGGACCTTACTCCGGACAAAGTTTTTATTTCGGACTTCTGACGGAATTTTCGGTTTTCCGGTAGTCGACGATCGAACATCCCATAGACTTGAATGGGGAATTCCGAAAATTCCTCTAAGCTCTTACACACACAGCATGTGCGCAACATGGACATGTGACATATCAAAACACTCAGCACATTGAGGGGAACTGCCCCACGGGTATTCTGGTCACGTCACGTGACGTCACGTGAGGTCACGTGTAGCCCCGCCCCCAAAAACAAGCAAAATTAAAAATTTGCACAACATGGACATGTGACATATCAAAACACTCAGCACAATGAGGGGAACTGCCCCACGGGTATTCTGGTCACGTCACGTGACGTCACGTGTAGCCCCGCCCCCAAAACAAGCGAAATCAAAAATTTGCACATCATGGACATGTGACACATCAAAACACTCAGCACATTGAGGGGAACTGCCCCACGGGTATTCTGGTCACGTCACGTGACGTCACGTGAGGTCCCGTGTAGCCCCGCCCCCAAAACAAGCGAAATCAAAAATTTGCACAACATGGACATGTGACATATCAAAAGACTCAGCACAATGAGGGGAACTGCCTCACGGGTATTCTGGTCATGTCACGTGACGCCACGTGAGGTCACGTGTCGCCCTGCCCCCAAAACAAGCTAAATTAAAAATTTGCACAACATGGACATGTGACATATCAAAACACTCAGCACAATGAGGGGAACTGCCCCACGGGTATTCTGGTCACGTCACGTGACGTCACATGTAGCCCCGCCCCCAAAACAAGCGAAATCAAAAATTTGCACAACATGGACATGTGACATATCAAAACACTCAGCACAATGAAGGGAACTGCCTCACGGGTATTCGGATCACGTCACATGCTCATGGCCAATCACCTCCAAAATTATTGGCACCCTAGCGGTCCAGTAGCTTTCACAATCTTTCTGTCCACTCGCCTCCAAAATGCACCGGCCTTTGCGAATACTTGCACCGTCAAAGCCAACATCAAAGTTTGTCGTGACGAACTTTACAAATCTAGTTAATAATTGTAAACATAAAATGTTTCTTAACATTCTTGCATAAGGTGCATGGTCGTAAACAAATTCAGCCGAGTATCCTACAAAAATAATTCACAAAAAAATATATATATATATTTTATGGTTATGGCTGCCTTAATAACCAAAATAATACAGAGGGAGAAAAGGAGAGGGAAAAATTCAGCATGAGTTTGGAAGTGTATTTATGGAAGGTGATTCCCAAATGCTTGAAAACTCAGTGGTTGCACTTAATGTTGCAGCATGAGAGAGGCTAAAACCAGCACTACTAAAGCAAGACTTCATAGATATGATACTGGATATATACTCTGGCGATGATCCACTAGGTCTGTAATGTAGTCTGGCTGTTTTGGAGGCTGTTTGCTATTTGAAATATTACTCTGTGTTCAGGCTGGTTGATGGACTTGTGCAGTCAATAACATTTTGGCACTGTAGATGCTTGCATTTTGAAGCATTTTTTGGATATAAGTAGTTAAGATGCTTTCTGTACACTTCCAAATTCATCCTGCTGCTGTCAGTAGCCATAACATCAAGAGAAACGAGTGAATCTTATCTACTGGCAAGATATGTCCATGCCATGTATCATTCCCCCCCAAAAAACTCTAATTCCTCCCTACATTGTCCTCATTTGTCTAGGATTTTTTAAATGTCTTTTGTAAACCAGGCTTTTCTGTTCTCCAGCTTTATTGCTATTTGGGTAAATTCAGCAGGGTACCTGAAGTTTTCCCATCACTGTAACACGACATTTACAGTGTTTTCTTCATGTCATGGATAAACGTATTGTCTTCTCAGGTCTGATACTGACCCTTTTTCCATACATCATAACCAGCTTTTCTGGTATCAACACTATTTTTTTTTTTTTTGGAGTCCAATAAACATTTGAAAACAACTACAGGCCTTTTGTTAGTTCTCTTGTGCTGGATCTATCAATGCAAAGACACAAAGCTGGCCAATAAATAAAGCAGCGAATCGTTCAATTACTTGTGGTCCTCTACACTTACATGTCAATTAAAATACACAAATTGAGCATTGCATTCTTACATATAAGAGGGGTTAATATCAATAGATCTAATATAAAAATCCTTCAGAAAGTCTTGACTAAAAAACTGCTCTCCATTGAAACATTTATAATCAATCAGACTAATTTCTAGTTGATGTGGTACTGAGTGGTAATAAACCTTTCTGTTCAATTTATAGATGCATAAAAACTGCAAAAGTCAACCTGCTCATCCTGCTCAACATTCTGAAATTAAAGTAAATAACAAAAAAAACTTTAGTAAAACAATAAATCATCACCTAACCTTGCCACCACTTCCTCATCCTCAGTTCAATCTTCTGTCACCTTTCTTTAATTTGAATTTATCACAAATGACTCTCACTAACATTTATTTCACATAAATGTCCATTTCTTCTCATCACCATTAAAATGCAGTGTTACTTTCATGTTCTGTGATTACTCTTAGAACTTCTAATTACTTTTAATGCTTGGTGAGTTATTGATCGCTGATTTCCTGGCAAAAGTTTAAACAACAGAGTAAATTCACATTAGATGAGAATGATATGGCACAGTGTTTCACACAGCAGCCAAGAACAGTACTTCAGTTTGCCACAATGAGTCCAACCGCACAAAGCTAAAACAAAGAAATTAATAAATGTCTTCTCAAAATTTATTACAGTGTAAATATAACCAGGGTAAGGAGAGGTATATAAATTGGGGCCACTGACATGACAATCCATAACAAACGGTGCCAAATCAAGAGCTTACCTCTGCAAAGGTGCAACTTCGATGTTGACGTTGGCCCAGTTTTGCAGGGCTATCAACAGAGGGGAGAAAAAACAAAACACTGAGCGATGGATAACACTGATAAACTGCCATTGTTTATTCTCTCTTAAGAAATATCAATGTGTTCTCAGGTGTGCTCCTTTTTTCCTGTTGTTTACACGGTTTCATTTCCCCTCCACTGCTCCCTTGCTGATTGCAAGAGGAGATCAAAGCTTGCTTGCCAGAAGAATGTGAATATTTCAGGTGATGGGAGAGAGCCAAGTTCCACACCACCTGTGTCATTCTGAACCGGGACCAGCCCCTCACATTCACAACCTGAGCTCCAGCAGGCCCCTGAGGGCCCAGTGACACAAACCTAGACCACCTGTCAGACGCAGGCTGATTTTTTCTTACTGATATGTGTGAAAAAGAATGTGCATGTGTGCATTGTAATTTTACTCATTTGAGGTAAAAATAAATGTATCTAGAGCGGTGAGACTGGGAACGTAACCTACATTGAGTATGTACAGTTTAAAATGGAGATGATGGACTCACTAGCAAGGTTACAGAACTCACAGAGGTACAGTCTGACAGAATAAAATCATGGATTTATTTTGGTTTACTGAACATCTTCAAATGCATTATATATGAAGGAGCATGTTCATATGAGTCATGGTCACTTTAAAAAGCTGTTAATATTTCAGTATTTTGTTTAGTTCACACAACTTGCAGTCGTATATACGTGCAAATATTTCCCTCACTGCATAGACGGTTTTGACAAAAAAAAATTGCAAAATGTTCCATCTGGGATCTGATGCAGAGTGTGTGTTTCTATATGTGTGTGTGTTTGTGTGTGTGTGTGTGTGTGTGTGTGTGTGTGTGTGTGGAGGCACTTCACCATTTGAGCAGCCATCTCCTATTCCACAGCCAATAAAAAAGTTATCCCGAGTGTCCACACCAATCTAAACACTGCTAGTCAACAGCTGTTGCCCATAGCTAGAGTACAGGTGGCTTTGTAAGAGAAAAACAGTGGAGTAAAGAGAAATAATGTGAGTGCACTTGTGTGTACCTGTTGTGCTAACCGTGTAAAGGAGGGTTACCATACAGTCAGTTTCCAGCATCATCTCTCAGATGAGCTGTAAAGTCTTTACATTACAGAAAATTCCTTACATTCATCTGCATCAGGGTGCTCACTACACATTAGATGAATACATGGGAGGAAACGCAATCTATTTGATGCTAGACTGCACACATGTCCAAAACCCTTCCCTCAGTGCTGGAGCTTCATGCTGTTAACTTCCATCTCATATTCTGAGCAGGCAGGGGAAAGTGGGCAAGTGGTGGCAGCACCCTCCCTCTTCTCATAAATCACTCTTTAAACTGGCGACAAAAAGAAATCAACCTAAAAAAAAACACATGGCCCACTCCGTGTTGTGTTGAAACACATTTATTTATATTTACTCCAGGATATTCAATTGCTTTATGTATTGTCCTGTTTAAGAGCGTTTAAAGGCATTTAAGAAGTCACTTTTTTTTGGTCAATAGTTGCTAGAATAAAGATTCCGAGGTAATCAGTGGGTCAGACTGTTAGTGAGCTCTGTGTAAATGTCAGCTCACTCATTACCAAAGCAAACCAACATGGCCAGAGAAACCATGATAGATGGGTGACCTAAGGAGGGCTTCTACACTGATTACGAAGCTCCCTCTCCATCCTCCATATTAATCAATCCATTTATCTCCCATGTATCAAAGCTGTTTGGATCATCCTGTCATATGTGGGCGATTAATCACATGCAGAAGGACAATATTTCTGGTCACTGTTTAACTGTTGGGGGCTTTTGGGGGATTCCCTTATATGTTTATATGTTCTGTATAAAATCATTCCTATAACATCTAGTGTGTGATCTTTAGACTACACTATCTAGCCTTCCTAATGGACTGAATGTGACCTTTAGAACAATCAGAAGATCATGAGTCTTGATAACTTAATTAGTTTTGGGGTGCAATTTATCAAGCTGTAAAATTAACTAGGTCTGTATCGGTCACACTATGAGGCAAACAACACATGTGTATATGAAATGCAACAATGTAAACTGTTGTAATTTGTTCAGAGCTTCTCAACAGAAGAACACGGTAGAAGCTGCTTTTTGCTCAGCCGTAAAATCGTCAGCATATCGTGACATGAGCTGCCGCAGTCCAGCGACTCCCATCTGTACTATGCCATCTCAGAGGGAAAACAAAAAAAAGGTGTACCAGCAGCGTAACGACAGCAGCGAGCTGTCTCCATTCAGCCCAGCCATGCGCTTCTCTCCTGGGCTCAACCAAATATTTTGGATGGCAGAGAAAAAAAAGCAGGAAGAATACTGGGAGAGAGTTTACACTGTCAATCCCACAGCCAGGGAAGAGCACCCAAGTGGGGTTCTGTGAAGTGTGAAACCCCGTCATCATTACCAGTCCTCCAGACAACTAAATCCATCATTAGAGCCGTTACACGCACAGATGAAAGTCCAATGCTGAAGCCAAATTGAGATAGCAACAGCACCTTGGGCACAAGAAGAAGGCACCGTGACAGCACAGGAAAGAACTCTAGTACAATTTGATGACAGAGGTTGTACTTTAAATATGTCTTTGCATGGCCACCCAGTCTGACCACCAACGGAGCTCTTGTCATGCTCATATCTATCTACTTCTCTCACCTGTGTATGAAGGACATTAGGGATTTGGCCCTCTTTTGCCTCAACTGAAGTGACAGCGCCACAGTGAGCGATAACGAGGGGTCATAAGCTAAAAAAAGAAATTAAATTCAAACTAAATCAGGAGGCTTTTAGCAGCGTTATCTGAGACTTTCCACACATATCACAAGTTAATTGATCTGAAGCATCTCAGGAGCCCAAGTTCTCCTTTAGCCATGCTTTCCTTCTCATGCAGATCTGCTGAAGTCCTATGTAATCAAAGCAGGAATATTCTCCTAGCGTTCAGTTATCTTATTGCTATGATATGAATCAATATACTTTGATCACTGAGCAGCTCTTAAGGCAGATCCAAAGTGAGGCATGCACAAGGATATTGGCCTCATTTTCCGAGCTGAGACAAAGAAAAGCATCCAAAACGGTAAACACGCCACAAAGAAAATTATTCTACAGTGCGATCCATTATTCATTTAAGATACATTTTTCATTTAGGAGAAGAGTGGAGGGGATGAGCAATGATGAATGCATTGCCCAGGATGCAATTTGTATGTAAAATAACAGAATATTAAAGAATATGTTTTAAGTGCAAATGTAGTTCAGTGCCATTTAAGGGGTGAAAAAATACAGTGAATTAGGAAGAACAGAGCCTGTGGCAATGCATTCTAAAAATCACTTAGTGGTACTCAGAGAGGCTAAGTAATGGGGCACAATAAGAGGCGTTCCAGGACACGGCACTCAGTCTCTCCATCATCAGATGGCCATAATTCAGAGAACAGATTTTCATTGATATATCATTTGGCAGGCGCAGTAAGTAAACCGAATAATAGCACATCAATGGAACCTCCTGAGGATCCTTTTCTTCTCTCTCTCTCTCTCTCTCTCTCTCTCTCTCTCTCTCTCTCTCTCTCTCTCTCTCTCTCTCACACACACACACACACACACACTCTCTCACTCTCTCTCCTACACATTCTCTTTCACCCACTCCTTATGTTCTTCTCTCTTACTGTCAAATGCACAGAGTCTTTAGAATAACACATACAGTACACACATAAACCATGGCACACATTAACACTTAAAATATTTATATGAATGGTCTCTTTCTCTCTCTCCCATACACACACTTTTACCTGTTGGGCATCATCTTTAGACACACTTCTCATCAAGCAAGTTAACACTGCTTCAGATCAGTAAAGCATAGAGAGGATAAGAAGTAGAGAACGTACATAAGTGATTCAGCCTCAGTAGAGCAAAGGAAAAGGCTTTAAAACGAGAAAGTCTTGTGAACATTGACCTACAAAACAGAGACATGACCCAGCACTCCATTAAACTAGTATTCAAAATGTCTAACTGTATACTTTCAGCATGTAGGTCTACTCTATACCTCTTTTAGTATCTACCCATTATGCACAAAATAAATTTCTAGGCTCTACACATCTATATCTGAACCTTGATATTTAAGTGATCCAAACAGATGTGCTTCATTTAAAGAGGTGGGAAGAAACATAGGCCTTTTTGTACTTTAGTGAAAGTCAGAACAGGCTGGAGTTCATGCCTGGTTGTTAGTTTTCCATGCAGTTACATCGTATTGTTCACTGAAATCACACATGTCTTCACAAGAAGTATAGCAAGACCTTATTTTTCCCTGCTCCCTCTACCAAAATTCACTGACATTAAGCCATTAGCCCTGATGACAGGACTGGAGCATTCCAATGAAAGCATAGTGGGGTGGGTGGCAAAATTAATTTGGGTTGGCCCAATCAATACCCCCAAGGGCTCAGACAGGGAGTGTGAGACTTCAGGGTTTATTAAATGTGTACCTTTTTTTGTGGTGCTTATTTTTTAATGTGGAAGTGACCTAGTTGGACAAAACCACACAGGGCCACCCCTGCGCTTGCTCACTTCATGTACTGTTCTGGAGCACAATACCCAATATGAACTTGTAGAGGGAGGAAGACAAACACACAGGTGATGGGGTCTAAAGGCATTCATTTCCCCCCTCCATATGTGGAGGAATGGCTCTTTTGGAAAAATTAGACCAGGTTTGTGTGTGTGTGTGTGTGTGTGTGTGTGTGTGTGTGTGTGTGTGTGTGTGTGTGTGTGTGTGTGTGTGTGTGTGTGTTTGTACATTTCAATGGTAATGATAAGTGACTGGTCAATGTAATGGGGCAGCAGAGAAAGCAGTTTGTGGTGGTCAGACAAAAGTCTACTTGAGCAAATGCCTGAGAAGGTGTTACCCATGAAAATACCTGTCAGATCATTTCAGCCCACTGTGGGCTGCAAAATCAGCCTAATCCAAATGGCATGTAAATGTATTTCAGCTGTCTACTGTGAAGAGCCAGAGAAAGAATGAGGAATGAATGGTTCAGGAAAGAGTAAAGAAGGAAAGAAAGAAGGAAATTAGATCCATGGTGTATAGCCTTCACTAGTTCCTTGACAGGTATGTTCTGGCTCAAAGGAAATGGCTAATCTTTACATCTCTCCTGCTCCAGTAAAGCAGCATCAAGGCTGCTATAGGTGGAGTCTCCTCTGAAATGCACACACATTCACCAGTAGCAAATCCATATGAATTCCCTTTGTTCCCTTTGATATATTTTCTGTGTTAATGAGCACAGTCCAGGTAAATGTTTTCTTTGGCCGTTTACAATTTTTTTACCTAGATCCTGAATCCACAGTTAATGCTTTCAAGGTCTGCTAATGGTCAACTGTACCATCTGAGTGAAGCATCTTGGCCTTCCAGAAGGCCTGGCATGAATTTTTCTCATGAAATGGTCCCATTCAATGGAAAAATCAAAGAGGTGATGTTTAATTAACCTGCTAGCTAATCAGAGGCATAAACCTGTCCTGCTCCTGAAGTTGCATCTTCAGTAAGATTCAGCTGTGCCTAGCTGGACAACATGGTGGGCACCAGTAAAAATACTTTGTTACTGTACTTAAGTAGAAATTTCACGTATCTGGACTTTACTTCGCTATTTAAATTTATGTCAACTTTCACTTTTGCTCCAACACATTTCCTAGATAAAATGTATACTTTTACTCCGCTATATTTCCACTAAGCATCTTCGTTACTCGTTACTACAAAATAAAATCAAAAGAAATGTGTGCGACTGCAATAAGGGAGGTTTCCGAATCACTGCCCCTAGATTGCATTACGCTCCGCACGCTCTATTTCAGCATAATGTTGCCAAAAATTAGGCGGAAGCAGAACTGAAACCGCCATGGAAGCACCTACTGGAGGACCTCCCGTTATCGTAGACCAGGGGTGGTCAACCAGTCAGAGACCAAGAAAGAGCCACATCATACACCTGATCATCACATTTTTTCCCCTGCCATTTTGAGAGCAAAACTGACACAAATTGTTTACTCAAATGATCTTGCTCCTACTGGGAAACTTTGAGGTATTTTCATCCCACTCACATGCGCGCTTGACGAAAATATCTTATTGAACTCAAGCTAAAAAAAGACACAAATACAAACTTCGATATGAATGTAAGAGCCGCATGAAACCGGACAAAGAGCCGCATGCGGATCGGGAGCCATGGGGTTGGCCCCTGTCGTAGACGACCACCCCAACGATAGTGGTGAACAGGGTGAAGAAGATAAAGTTATACACCCGTGGCCGTATTTGCAAGAAATGCTTCTGTACATTGGAATGAAAGATTCTTCCTACCGGATGAAGTGCCTCTTATGCCTACCGAAAATCACTGAAATTTTAATTTCTACTTTTACTTAAAATACTTAAGTACATTAAATATCAGAAAATTACTTTTGATACTTAAGTACAGTATATATCAGATAATTTAAGACTTTTACTTGAGTAAGATTCTAAAAAGTAACTTTAACTTTTACCAAAGTCTTTTTCTAGTACGATACTTGTACTTTTACTCAAGTATTGCTTTCTAGTACTTGGTGGGCACCTAGACAACATCACTGCCAAACTATTACTGAGTTTTTTTTATTTTTATTCGATCACCAAGAGTAGAAGTAATGATAACACACTGTTCATTCTGCTTGTGCAGCCACACTATAACCCTAGTGAAGTCAACCTCATTATAAGTAGACAAAGCAGCCAAACCCACACTAATATGGATAGATTTTAAAGCACACAAGGTGTTAAGTGCTTCTGCACTAAAACTTTTGTAATGTGGGTGTGATATTCTTTGAAAACAGATGATAGACCCATGGTTGGTATGTGACTGTCCAAAAAAAAAAAAAAAAAAACAAGGGAGTAAAACAAAGTATTTTGTATTCATTGTGGCAGAACCTGCATGTTCTACATCACATCAAACAAGAAAAGAGCAAAAACAGAACAAAGAGATTTCCTGATGCAGGTAGTGTGCTCAATCTGTGTATGCTGTGTATGCACAGGAGTCTCTGTGTCACCTCTGTACAAGAGGATCAAAAGTTTTATTAAAAGTAAAACAGTTGGGGAAAAAATGTTACAAAAAATATGTCCTCGGTCAAAAGTTAGAGGTCCTTTACAAATTCTGGGAAACCATATGACTGACTGTTTACACATTATATTCAGTGATTGGGACAAAAAATTCAGGTCATTTTTGCAGTATGGAAGTAGGTATGGAAGATAAGAGAAGGCACAGGAGCCAGGCAGTGGCTGCTTACAAAACCAGCTAGCAAAAGCAAACTTAACTCTTGGCAGCCACTCAATAGAACAAGCTGCTTCATCCTGAAGCAAAATAAAAATATGGGTCTGCACACTCAGTGCCTTTCATCATTCCAGTGAATAAACCAGCTTGAAGGAACCATCTCAAAGCAGTGCTCATTTACCTGCTCTCACACTTTTCTAGTGAATAGAAAATATGAGGAATAAGGACATGTATCACCCCTATCCACTTAACTTAGTATTGTTATGAGTGAAAAAGAGACCTCACTCATCAAAAAGAACTGTAATGCTAGTAATAAATTCTGGATAAAAAAGTCAGTGTCAATACAGGAAAGAAAAGGTTGTGTAGTCTATTTATAGTATGCACATCTCACATATACTGTAGTATGAAAAGACTGCACTTGTTTCTTCTGTGTCCGCTGACTTAAATCCCACAAGAAAGTGTGACACCGAGAGAAACTTCAGGTAATAAGAAAAAGAAATTCAAACTATTCCAGTAAAATCACAGACATGATGGCAGAGCGTGAGAGAGAGGAGAGATTTATCCCTTCACGGTCTTTTGACACTAAATTAAACTGTTGGGTCCATTCCCTGTGCCAGCTAGTTATCTTTCCAGGCTAATTTAACACTATAATTTACATTCCATATAAAATATGTCCCGATATGGCGCTGTCATGGCAGTACATCATTTTCAGCGAGTGCGCCGGTTTCAGCAAAAAGGACAGAATTAGATCATATTCATGATGCAATTAAACACTTCAGTGGGAATCAATGTAAAACTGATGAGCCCTGAAAACAATGCATATGGCTGAGAACATTAGAACACATTACCTTCCCCTGGATCCCCTCCACAGACGCAATTTAAACCCCTCCACTAACACTCTTGGCTGCCATCACCCCCGCCTCATAACACGCAGCCATAATAAATGAATTTTTCACAAAATTATTCAACTACTAAATTGCCCATGGTAACTGAATATCAGATGAAAGTGATGTGAATTATTAAGTAGAGATACTGTTTGTTCTCATCCAGAGTATAATAATCACCCAAATGGGGAAAGGAGAATAAGAGAGAGAGAAGTGCACTGGGAATGTTTTATAATAAATACTGCCATTGATGTAGAGTCAAGGAGAAGCTAGTCTGCAGCCTCGGTTGCCTGCTGAGATGATGGCATCGACCATTTCCCAACGGGAGGAAATGGGGGTTTTCTTATGGTTTCTACTATGAGTAAATTACTCAGCTAAACCAAGTTGTATTTGTATGATCCTGGATAAACTATTTCATAATTCCATGCCATTTATTGTGCAAAATATTTATAAAATACACAAAACCTTGTGTGGCATACTATTCACTGCAATTTTATCAAAATGCCAAAAAACATCTTAATACTAGTAGTATTGCAATCTTGTATTTTTTAATTTACCTCAAAACGCTGAAAAGCAAGAAGCACAATTTAATTTATAGATGTGTGTGACTCTTCATACAGTGCTTTATGTATTTCTGCATAGATTTGACTTGAAATGTGATAAGCTCTTAATCTAAGTCCTAAAAGTTGATCAAGACAATCCAACTAAACAAATTACACAAAAACATACTTTCCACATTTATTGGTTTATTGAGGAAACTTATACATCCTTATATATCTTTTAAAAAGTAATGTGAACCCCTTGGGGTACGAGTTAAAGGAGTAATAGAAATCCATATACAATGGAAGAGATTCAACACCACCCATATGTGCATTTTGGACATTTTATTCCTGATCTAGTCCTCTTTTGTTTGCATAATAACCTCCATTCTTCTATGAAAGCTTTACATGGAGGTTCCAAAAATAGGCAACACAATCCCACATTGGGTCACCTGATTTACAAGTGCAAGACTCACAATCTCCTCGTTTGTTTCTTTCATATATTTTGAATGAATATTACACATATTAATGCTGGATTCTATGTACGTCAGAGTTTAGCAGTGTGTTTAAGCATCTCTATGTGTGATATCACTACACGTTTTCAGTTCAACTTGATGGAAAATAATGTTTTGACCTGACATGCTGTCTAATGAATGTCACTTTTAAATCTTCTGGATGTATGCAAAATATGCAGCTAGTGTATAAACAATGCTGATTATGCTACCAAGGATATCAAGGAGAAACAAGACCCCTCTGCATCGCATCACATTGTATCACATATCACACCACCCCATATTGGATTTTTCTATAACACACCAATTCTCACTAGGCTATTTGTTTATGCACAGCTACACAATCCCCAAATAACATCTCAATGGGGCTTAGTTTCCTAACTCCCCTTCCACGATACTTGTTCAGTATTTTTTGATTGCGTTGAACATTAACATTTAATGTGCTTACAAAACTCGGGTCACACATTGTAGCTCTTAGGTGTTTATATCTTGGACATTGGACTGAATTTTCTGGAATATCCAATATCTGAAAGCTATCCAATTAAAAATTGTGATTTTTTTTTTTTTTTGGAGATGTCCTTATAACCCTGCTCAGATTGATGTGAGATAACAATTGCTTCTTGAGGGTTCATGAGAGATGCACAAGAAATACCAAATTAAAAAAAAGTAATTTTTAAAGAGTGATTTAACTAATCTTGTGAATTTCATTAATAAAACCTGGCTTTGGAATTGCTTTAGTAATGTTGTTTTTCTTTAGGAAAAACAACAAATATACATTGGAACCTGTTCTGCATTCTGTACCTTCCAATAAAAGTTTTAATTATACAGTAGTCCTTTATTAAAAATATAAAGTTGGGCTTAGGGTTTTATGAAATGTATCATGTCCTTTCAGGGTTGTTTTCTTAAATATTGGATATATAAATATACATTTTTTTCAACCTGTTGTGTATTTTAGAACAGGACAGAGAAGCTGGCCAAATAGTTTGGAACCTCAACTTTTCAAACAGTAGTTATTTAAATAGTGGCAGAAATGCAGCATAATGCCATTAGTGATGCATGAACTGTACCTTGCAGACTATGTAAACACGTTTGATTGTTCACCTTCCTGTTTGTGTTGCTCTCATCTAGTGAGGGGAAGAGCAGATAATCTGCTGCAGGAACATGTGAAAAAAGTGCAAGAGCAAGTTATCTGAAGGTAAAAGACAGCTGCGAAACGAGTGTCAAATTCAGCAAATCAATAACCATGAACTGAAACCCTTGTGGATAGTCCAGTAACATTTTTAGGGAATCTTAAGGGGCAGGTCACATGAACTAGTACAATCTGATGGTGTTTTTTAGGAACCACTAAGGATTAACACATTTACAAGAGATGGTTAAGCAAACACGCTCAATAGACATTGAATCACATTTTTAATAAACTACCTACCTATCATGCTAATTCAAAACATTTTCACAGTATTTCTACGCCACATGGATTAACAAATCAGCTAGGTAGCTACAGAAGAAAAGAAATTGTTCAATCTGGCACCAGACAGATAAATTGTGCAGTGTAGTTGTACAGACAGAGCCACAGCAACTCTCGGTATCATTGTTCTGATGCCCATGTTTTGAGAATCCACCACCCAAGTCATGCGTGATCTGGAATATAGAAGTTATTTTCAATGGAAGCATGGACAAAATGTCTACAGAAAAATGTGGCTTAAAGTTAGTCATTTTATAAGGAATAATACTAAATAATCCATACAGAATAGAAGTGATGCAACCCAATGCGATCGGAAATGGATTATTTTCATATAACAGCACACCCAAAGTGTGTTAGTCCTGTTAACCTAATGTTTACAATTTTAAATTTACTAATGAACACAGCATGCTGTTTAACTGTTTACAGGTAATGTTACTGCTTACTTTATAGAAGCTATAACTGCAGCTTGCCATCATGGAACCAGAAACTTGAACCTCTTCTGTTCTGAAAACTCTCCTGTGGTGGAAAACTTATTGACAGTTACAAAGCACCTACACATGAGATTCCATCCATAAACATCTCCTAACAGAAAACTTCACCACAATGATTATACAGTATATGTTCCTTTCTCAAAAGAAAATGTGTTTTTTAATAAATCGAATTATTACTAGCTTGCTGGCTCATACACCAGGACAGGACCATGTGTATGACTTACTGTAGAAATGATTATGTATTACAATGAGTGTATTAATATTAACCTTTATATTAATCGTTTATGATACAGCCAAAACTGCTCTCAGAGCTGTTATAGACAATTTATCCACAGTCTCTGATTCGAGAACTTAATAGCGCTGTGGTATAAATACAACCTATATATAGTATCTGATGAAGTGGCCACTCTGTGTATATATATCCAATATAATCAATAAAAGCATATGCAAAAACTACAGACATCAGATAACCAACAAGCACACCTTGTGTGTAACTCAAGTGCTACCATTCCAAAAGGGTAAAATTTAAATGTGTTTTGAGGGTAGGATGTGCGATTGAGTAATTTAGAATAATTTCTTCCAAAGCGAGTTTCTCTTGACTCATCTGCTGAAATAGTAATTACACTTAATGATGCTTTAAACTGTCCATCAGTGGGAAGGTGAGAGGAGGGGTCACTGTAAAGTGTTCCAGGGCCGCAGTATGTCAGGACAAACGCAAAAGGCTGCACTACAGAGGTGGCCAGTTCATCACACAAACATTTTTCTAGAAAATAAGAGTCATGGGACACAAGGTATACACACACACACACACACACACACACACACACACACACCATTATTTCAACATTCTCAGCATACTGGAAGAGAGAAATAATTGAGATACAAGGGCACAAATGAGAAGCGTGTATAGTGCTCTATCAAAGTAGAGACTGTACATTTGCACCAACTAATTTAAAATGTAAAAGGTGCAGGTGTAAAATATATAGATTGAATTTTTATCAGTATGATGGTGTCTGATAAGAATATATAAAGACTTTAATACCAAAATATTACAGCTGATTATATACAGAGAACTGTAACAACATTGATATCTTATTAATTTAACTACAAAAACATCTATGTTGTGTCTAAAAATCTAATTAAAAACACTGTCCTCAAAACAAAAAACAATATAAATTTTATTTACGAGGGTTTTACAAGTATGACAAATGATATGAATTTCTTACAGACCTTTTGAATGTTTATATTATAAGGATAACATACAAAAAAGATATGAAATGTGGATTTATTGTTTACTTAACTTTATTTAATGTCGTTTTCATTCAAACATTTCAGTGTTACAAGTGTATCTTGGAATAAGACTGAAAAAAATTATTTCTGAATGAGTTACTTTCTGAACAGTTGATCATGTACATCTGTGCTATTTTGTTCACATGGTAAAGGTTTTGGGATCCAATTACCTTATTCCGTTTCTGTGGACTAAAAGAAACAATGTTCACGTGTATAAATTCATGTTTTTCCCCTACTTGATCACTATATTCATATGGGGAGAACCAAGTCAAGCCTTGGCAAAGCTTGCGTGTGCACCCTAGAGTGTGTTTGTTTAAATTACTTTCAATAACACCTCAGAGGACATGCAACTAATGCTAATGCAAGTGTAAATAGACGGTAACTGTGTAGCAAGTGTAATTTGTACTTTATGCAAAGTGCTACCAGAGAGAACTGTAGTATAGTAAAAATGAACCACACACTTGGGTTTAGGTTGCTTCCCTGCATCTTGATAACAGGTCTCTTCTATGATATTTTGCTGGCAAACTGACAAAGAAACAAAATAAATCACTCCCAAAACTGCTACTGCTGTTTCAAAGACCATCACCTGACAAAGTCAATACTGAGGAGTAATAGCAGTATTCTATATGATTGCCTTTTTTCTCTCACTTCATGTTTTCTTTTACACTCCTCCTGTGGTCCAATCAGCACAAGGGCTGGAACAAAAGAGGCATTGTCTCTTTAACCAAGGGCAGCAGTGTATCACCATTTCCTTCCACTGGTACTCCACTTTATTAGCGACGCTGCACACCACTGTTTATACTAGTGGGTATTCCGTGTTTGCTGGAACAATTACAGTATGACAAATGGCCCATCAAGGCCATCTATCAGAGGCTGGCCGACAGGAATCCTATAAGGAAGGCGGCCATTTGTCCCCCTGCTTGCCTTCTCTGGGGTGCCATGCTTCAGTATCCATGACAACATGCAAGCCGCTCACCCTGCAATGAGAGCTGGCAACCCAGGAGCAGCTCTGGAAATTAGCCTTTGACACTCTCCTCCATTTAGTCCATCCCTTCCAAGCACACACAAACCATTCACAGTGCTGTGCACACCCTTGCCCTGATTTTCCATGCTATACAATGAAAGAAGCACATGACTCCTGGAACGGCAAAGATCTCCTGCCGACCTTATCTGAGGAATTAGAGCATGACCAAACGTGAGAGCAAGATAGCCGATGGCAACTGCTTATAACCTATTAGCATCAACTCTAACGTGATAGTACTACTGCGGATTCCCTTGGAAAAGAGCCATGTCCACACATCTTCAGGAAACTAGACTGACATTTTATTGTGCTTTTTCTTGCACTCTATATTAAATACCAGGAATGTATTTGTTTTGCATCCAGACCTGCAGTTGTTCATTATACTTCACCTTTTGGATTATTGAAACAGGGAACTCTGGGGTATTGAGAAGGAACCAAATTGCTTGGGACTTCTGAGTCCTCACTGGTGGAATGGATTACAGAGCTTTAATAAAGGGGTTGGGGCTTAAAAAACGAAAGCTGGCAGTAGAAATAGATAATAATAAAAAGAATTGCGAGGTTTGATTTAAAGCTCACTGAATCTAGACATATTACATCAAAGTGAACAGCCTGGTTTATGAAAAATAATAACAAAAGAAGACACAACAAGGGTGTCTATATTTTTAAAGCCGATGGAGATGACCAGGATTACTGGAAGGGACCAGGTTGTGACTAGGTAGCGCTAGCGTAAATAAGGACTACAGATACAATACAGATAAAAATTCATGTATTGCGTTCTTAACTATTCTTTGCTGAAACTATTCTTAAATATGACCACCAAAAATCTTCTAATAATAACATTACTAAGGATGTGTGAGACAGGGAAAAACTGGCATTGAGTGGAAAAACTAGGAGAAGATAGGATGTACAAGATTTCAGTTTAGTGAAAATCATTTTAGGAGCCTGGTGTGGAAGCTTCAGAAGTAACACCTTAACATCTATAACCTACTTGTCAAACCATGCAGCAGCAGCTTTTACATTAATGTGGCGGTGTCTCTGTCTCAGCAGTTGGAAAGCCGACTGTTTTGCCAAGTATCCCGATCCCCCTTAACGTTGTCTAATTTAATAACACAATTCTGATCAGCTGCCATAGACAGAATTCTCACAAAGGACTAAATGCTATTTAATTTGTCATTTGCATTGTGCCTGCTTTTGTACAGCTAAGGGCAAGCGGGATCGTGAGCAAGAGACCTACTGTTGCTGATCTGAGAACAGTCATGTTTTCCCTGTTTACAGGGCTGTAGGATTGGGAGAACAGAAGCTGTCTGTACAACAGCAATTCAATGCAATTCCACCTGAAAGATGAGACAAATCAAGAGCTCAGTGTGTAGTACTGTATTAATTCAACAAGAGAGAAAGTGAGTTTACAGAAAGAAAATAATACAGTGTGAACATGATTATGGGATTGGAGTGCTACTGGAGAAGATGTTTAAATAAGATCACAGTTTGCACAGTGAATGTTACACAAGGTTGGGAAATTGTAGAACATAGCATAGTGGAAGCACTCAGACAAAAAACACAAGTTAGAAACAAATTAAACAAATTCAAATATTTTCACAAAATCACATAAACTGATCAACAGTAACCTAATACAGACATGTGACTGAATAAAAGAGAACACACCCGGTGTCAACAGGAGCTCAAGCTGAAGCACCACATTTACTCAGAAGTTGGATATGCAGAAACACTCCTTCCACTGATTTTGCATACAAACACACACGGACACATGCACAGAGACAATGAAAGACATTCACCTTGATTTAAAGGTCATTAGTTTTAATTGCATTGCTAGTTCCCTTTGGGGATAAGGAGTTAAACAGTAGGATGGGGCATGGGGCAGTGAGTTTTGGGGGTAGCTGGGGTTAGGCAGGGGGGCCTTTAAGGGGCTTTGGAGATTGGTGGAAAGGGTGCGAAAAGGGAGAATGGGGATCTCAGTGAACTGCTATGCACCAGTCAATCAAGCAGCATTGCCCAGAAAGAGAACTACACATTATTGGATTCAACAGGCTCAAATAGTACCGATGTCCTCATGCTACTATAAAGGTTTTACTTTCTCACCAACCACCAAGTCTGAATTTTTGCTTGCAGTAGACTGCCAGACACAACAATTACAGATTAGTGAAGCCCTTTTCCCATTTCAGCAGAGGTTAATAAAAAGCGACAGGGCTAAGTTTACTCTGATTAAGAAAGCTGAGAGATATTAGAGCATTTTGTTACATCAGATCATTATTGGATTAAACAGCACACACATTAAAATGAAATTTTCATTTTCCATTTACACCAGCGCTAGTTTTGGGAGTACACTTGTCAGAAAAAAGGTATTATAATAAGCACATCATTCTCTCCTCCTTCTCTCTCACGTCTCCTTCAGTCTGTACACATGTCACAAGAAGCAATGGATTTTGTTTTTCATTTCTTTGCTGTATGAGAAAAAATAAATATTGGTCCTCATTAAGGCAAATCAGAAACTTTTTAGAAGTTAAAATATGAAAATGGTAAATAAATAAATAAACAAACAAACAAACAAACAAATAAATAGATAAATAAATAAATAGATAGATAAATAAATAAATAAACAAACATAGCTAAAGCATGGCTGTTGAGTTTGATATGTTGCTTACTGCCTACTCTGTTTATATGCACATATAAACAGCTATGAAATGAAAAATGAATACAAGATCTTCATTAAAGACTGATTATTTAGTCACAAAATCAGACTGCTAAGGCCAAATGTACACCACTAGTTCACTTTTTAGAGACCATAATCATATGCTGAAAATGTATCCATCAGAATAGTTGCACTACCGCACTCACTAAGACATTCATTCTTAGACTAGTTACAATAATTCCAAACAAATTCTATCATAAAAGGACAGCGAAGGAATGAAGAGATAGCAATTTAAGATTAAAAAGTAAAATGTTTCCCAACATCCTGTCTGTTTTCAAGTGATAAGGAACCGGAATTTTTTTATTTTAAACATGTGAACATTAAAGCTAATGTAGAGTTACCACATCATCCTGCACTGAAAAAACTCAGACTTATTATTGCTGCCTGGATCACAATGTCTCAGCCATAAACTGCTCTTTACCACCAAACAGCTACACACCACCCGTTTACTGACCTATGCTTTTATTTGACTGTCTCCCATCTTTGAGGTGATAGTCAACCAGAGATATTCACTCTTCCTCTTCAAGTTCACGTCTACGTTCTCTGAATGAAGATTCTCTAGGAGAGTTAAATTCTGCTGTCCACAAGAAGAACAGTACTTGGCTTCAATTAGAATCTCTCCTGGGGTATTCCCCCCTGTCCCATTACCTACCATAAATCCAAATGCTTTACGATAAGGTGTATAAAATGAGTCATCCATCTGGACAGTAAATAAGACGTTGTCAGTGGCATTATGCCAAGCCCGGATCACAGCACTTTCTCTTTGGATATACTCTCAACAGGCTCCAAGTCTATTGAAACAGAGCTAAAAGGCTTATGATAAAAAAAAGTGCATAATACATCCTTCTGAAAGCTTCTGGAACATCTATATAAAAATACACACAACAGGCCTATGCAATCACTCCTCATCTTCAGATGGCTAACACTGGCTTGGCTGTGTTTGGCTATCTATGACTCCCTCTATCTTGACTGGATCCCAGTCCCATCAGAAGCTGTTGAGAGGTATGGTAGGGTTTTCTTACATTTCCAGCATTCGGCAGACACCCTTATCCAAAGCAACTGACATTTAATCTCATTTTATACAACTGAGCAATCGAGGGTCTTGCTCAGGGACCTTGCAGCAGCAGCTTAGTGGACCTGGGAACTCTCAACCGTCCGATCAGTAGTCCAAGCCTTTTTTGCATGATAAAATATCTTCTTTTCTTGCCAAACATATCTTTTAAAACTATACACAAAAGGTTTCATGTTCTGGTCTCTCCAGACAATAAGACATTTTGCCACATGGTTTGGGGTGACTGACTATATATTTTGAGGTTGGATTTTCTCACCCTACCCCATATCTGAGACATATGAAGAATGCAAGGACACATGCAGGGAATAACCAGGACTTGCCAGATATTTCTGTAGCTCATTTAATGTTGCTGTAGGTCTCTTTGCAGACTGCCTGACAAGGTTTCTTCTTGTGCTTTTGTTAAATTTGAAGGGATGTCCTGTTCTTGATAATGTCACTGCTGCCCAATGGTCTCCACTTACTGATGGTCTTCACAGCGTTCTATGGTAAATAGAATGTTTAAAAAATTCTATATATAAAATAAAAACTTAATGTTTTGGAGATTCTTTTGCACCCCTCTGTTTATTGAAAAATTGGATGGTCTTTGCAAACCATGGCTTGTCAAGAGCATCCTTCAGAAACACTTGATTATAATTCGGGGTTAATCAGAATCACCTCACCGGCAACAGCTGTATGATCATTTCTTTTGAACATGAGCTTGAATGTGATCGGTCAATTCTTCACAATTATGCAACCAATTTATTGTAACTGTTTGTTTTATATAAAACATTTATATTTGTTTTTCACTTGAATTTCGTTGTTACTATAACACATTATAAATGATGACATGATTCATTTCAACTGTTGAAAACAGTTTAGAATGCTGTATCTATTCTTGTTACAAACATCTGATTACAAAAGTCTTTCACTAATTTGGACTAAAATACCATTTTTGTCCCATTTATGTGGAATGGACACATACCACCTGCAGTGAAGAAAGATTTAAAAATCTGTCCGAAAAAACAGACAAAGATACTAAACATATCAGTATGTCAGTAATTCTTATAATTATCATGCTTATTTTGACATTACAAACTTTTGCAATAGTAATAGTAATAGTAGCAATAGTAATGAACAATAGTAATGAACCAATATATTGAGAAATGCGTTTGGTTTATGGATAGTTTTTATCAGCCACTCTTAAACAGACCACACTGCATCCTTTACATGCAAATTTCCCAGCATTTGCATCTCTTTATTACCTTATAGGAAGCAAAAATGAAGATGTAATATTCTTACAGTTTTATGTGTTTCTGTGACTCATATGCTGCTGCAATGTAATTTGCCCATGCATTAAGTATAATGAACCACAGTCCTTTTTCTACTTTCCCTAACTTTATTACATGATGCAATCCTAAGGAACTGGGAGTCAATCAGAAGAGGAGTTGTTTTGGCCCTGAAGCATGAGACTGCCTGAGGTTATCTCCCTGCTGTAGGCCACAGGCCCCTGGCAGTCGTGCCATGAACAGCTACGAGGTTCTCAAAGTGAACTTCTTCTGCATGTCCATAACTCCTAATACAAGCTAATAACTGTGAATGTTTTGTTTGCACTGGTCCAAAATGACTCCCTGAAGTACTAAAGAGCATATCAAAGAGGCCCAAGTCAACACTCCTGTGTCTAACGGTTCTTCTACTTAGTTCTGGGTAAGATGCTAACAGAACTAACTCTGTATGCACCCAACATTGCATTAAAAAAATAAATAAAACGGTGCGTATGTAGTACATCTGACACATTCAAATTTTTTAAATAATAAAAAAAAAGATTTTAGTGGAAAGAACACACTTGAGAAACAGTGTCACCTTGGAGGTTTGTCTTGGGAAAAACAAAAAAAAACTTGAGTAAGCATATAATCAACTGAAAAACCAGAGGGGGGCACCATCTCCACAAACCTGCACTGCATTGTCATTATGGCCACAGAGTTGGTAGAATGAAACCCATTCTACTTCATAGGTTCTGCTATTTTTAAACGTACAAGGAGGTGAACATGAGAAATTCACTAGCTATGATTTATAACCTTGCCAGTTGATTAAGTCAATCAACACAGCCCAATGCAAGTAGCTGTATTTTTATTTTTGTTATATTTTCTCTACAAAATGACTTAAATAGCTTTTCTGCCTAATGTCACTGACAATCCTGGTTAATTACCCAAAGTGAGTTTCAAACAACTTTGAAATAAGTGTGCAGCACACTGTACATATTTATTATTTCTGCATGCATGGGGAAAGTGGTGTTCTGATTTATTACAGCACTTTGTTAAAAGTAGGGCACTTTAACAAAATGACAAAGTTCTGAGAAAGAAGCGAGAAGGGCTTATTTATTTACAGGCAAAAATGAGCAAGGAGAAAGACATCCAAATGAACTACATGATGCATAGACACAAACTACTCATGATGGTCTGGCAATTGTCCCACTAATCCAACAGATACATTTTCAAGTTTTCACTAAGTGGGTCAAAGAAAAAGAGAGTTAGAGGTAAAGAAATGGAAGGAGAGAAAGCCAGAGCTCACAGAACTCCCGAGCCTGGGCTCCACCACAACCCTGACCAGAACAAATGAACAAATGAATAAACTGAAGTGATGTGTAAATCTTTAATTAATAAAAATGGCATCATCTTCAATTGCCATCTATAATTATAAGAGCGACGAAACACTTCAGGTTGTTCTCACACCACCTTGTCAATGATCAGTTTTTAGTAAAAGTCCACCCCATTGATTTTTATTCCGAGGATTCATGGTGAGGTTTCTTGGTTAATAACAGTTTATTAGCAGATTCCCTAATTAACTGGCAGTGAATTGGAAACATTTTTAGATGACAGATCTGTACGTATGCAAAGAGACCACACAATTTCACACAATTACTGTAGTAATTAGTAACTATAGTTCAGCATCAGCAGTACTGAGGCACACATGTTCAAATCATTCCAATATGAATAGGTGTATTTACACAGTGCTCTCATAACTAACACAGGATCTATAGTTATAAGATATAACTATATCTATAATTAAAAGATACTGTATCCCACTGGTCCAGTGAAAATTTGATGCCAGCATTAAAATGCCTGCTCAATAGCTCCTCATGGCTATGTACATGCAACATATACATGAGTTAATGGGAAAATAGCTAAATATATAATTTACAAAAAATATAATAATACAAATACTAACAAAACACAAGGGAAACATAAGCCTATATATTTGGAATTCTCTGGTACCCATGTCCAATAAAGACAGAACACCCAAACACAAACATGCATTGAACAGTAATTTCTCCTAGGCTTAATTTAGTACTTTCTAGAAAGCAATGTTGTGTCCTCAGCACTAAAGCGGAACAAGAGGAATGCCATGGCCATTTCCTGTCTGGAACTCTGCATACAGTAGAAAGACAAACAGTCCTGTAAATAAAGACTCATGTCCAGAAACTGTCTTGTCTACGACGTGCTTATTGACCGTAGTCAGATGCTCTGCTGATTAAAAATTGATTCCTTTTGAAAAAAAATCTAATCAACAGAACAGGATTCTTTCATATGTGGAGGGCACAGCTGCTGACACAGGGGGGAGCAGACCTGTTATTAACCCCTACCCTTCTGTGTGCATCCTTGCAAAGCCTGTACACACAGTCGCGCAAACATACATGCGTGTGCCGCCTCATGGCCCAGGGCCAGACGCAAGCCCAGACACCCTGAATTATTCAGCAGTCTGGGAGAAAGCTACAGCTACCATGTTGTTGGTTTATGCATGAAGGAGGCAGGGGCCACTAACCGTACTGGACCATCCAGACCCTTGGAGTCAGGTGACCCTAAAGAGTGACCATAGGGAGTGGGGGAAGAGCATTTGTGGTTAGGTTAGATGGTGGTGGAGCAGAGGCAGAAGTAGAGTTGGTTATTCACACCAGGCTAGTGGACTGAGGAGATGTGAGGCTGAATTCATCAGTAGTGTAGTCAGGGTCACGGCAGGTTAATGATGTCACATGTCTAGACGGATTCTCCGCTTACCCACTGGACAGCCAGTTGAGGATGAAACATAAATGCTGGGGCTATTGACCGTAGTCAGATACTCCTAACACCTTACGTGCCATAACAGTTTTTTTCAGCCAATGGTCAGCCTTTGTATCTTTTTACTTGTAAAGGCCTCCTGACTAGATACATACAAGTGATAGATACACAAATATGAATTTGGTGAATGTGGAAGCTTTAAATCTTCTAAGATAAAAAATATATGAACACTAAAAAAAATCCTTATCTTCAAACTTTAAGTCTATAATTTGAGTACAGAGGAACAATAATTAACACATTTTTTTGTCAGGACCAATACCAGCCCACACTCCACTCACATGACCTCCATTCACAGGCCCAATCCAGCCCTCACACTCACCTCTCTGGGTCCCGACACCGTCCAAGGTTCATATTTAAGCACAAAATAAATTACTACTTGCAGGGTTGCCTTTAATATGTTAAAAACCAAAAGAGTCAAAAGCTTCGCCCACACGACAGCCTGTGATTAGAGCCTCTTCATCCAGCACTCAACACTCAACCCATTATCATTACACAGACAATTACTGCTCCAACAGGGCCACTGCTACCACCCCAGTGCGTTTAGTAATCATGGCATTCTTCCTGGAAATATGGGGGGGGCTGACGGCAACAGATTTATTGTCATGAGACCCTTCACCTTGGTGATCTTAGGTCAAAACCTTCAACCCATGCTCAAGGGGAAGACATACTGCAAACACAGAAGTTCAAATTGCACTGCAAGTATTAGGAGACCATCTTTGGCTTCTGGGCAAATGACTGTACTAGTAATAATCGGATAACGATTTTAAATGAGGATTAATTCCACAAATGTGTGTATATGCTTGTGTCCTGAGATGGACTGGCATCCCATTTTAAATTCAATTCTCCTGCGATTTGCTCTTTTCTGACTACACAACACTACACAATATTACACTTACAGTAGTTACAATGATGCTGAGTGATGTTCAGATGTCTCATTTCAGTCATCATTTCCAAGCAGCTTGTTATGTTCACATTGAACAGTGTCCCTATAGTAAGCAAAATAAGTTTTAAATAAAATGCAGAAGAACCAGTAACCAATATATAATCGTATTTTTATTATTATTTCAATTTATTTGTATAGCACTTTTCACATTGTCTCAAAGCAGCTTTACAGAAGAATAGAAGCAGAAGAGGAGAAAAAAGAATAAAAATAAATAAATGAATATATACATTTAAAGTTTAAAAATTAATTTAAAAATATTAATTTAAAAATTTAAAATACTATACATCTATCCCTACCCCTAATGAGCAAGCCAGAGGCGATGGCGGCAAGGAAAAACTCCCTAAGATGATATGAGGAAGAATCCTTGAGAGGAACCAGGCTCAGAAGGGAACCCATCCTCATTTGGGTGACACTCTACAGTAAATAATGTAATTGTAAATAATGTCCTTTCTACAACAGTTTATAATAGTGCAACCGAGAGATCCTGAGGATCTAATGGGTTATCGTACACTCTGAGTTCACCATGACCAACACAAATTCCTTCCTGTCCTTATTAGAATTCATAATAATTCATCAATATCATGATACATCAAAATAAAGGTTTAGGCAGTTGTAGCGATTCTATACAAGCCTGTTCTTGACAATAGTCGTGATTAGGAGATTGTTGTAAAACTATATTTACTTCTGTTTGGAGAAATATCATCAAGTCCTCTCAAACCTCATAAGAAAGCCATTTTGAACAAAGATAGCTGCCATTGTGTATTATATATGCAAATGTATTAAATTCAGTTGAAGTAAAAAATTATGCAGCAGCATACAGGCTCAAGTTTCTGCCCTTTTAAAATAGTGCGCGTCTTATGAGTCAGATGAATAACACTGATTTTGGCCTCAGATAAATTGCACCCACGCACACTAACTCCCAGCACCTACTCCCTCCCTCCACTCTGGCAAATGTGTATGTTCCAAGAGGAAATGCTTCATTTGCATCTGATGGCGGGTGCTATAACTGTTAAGGTCAACACTCCTTGCTGCATCTGAGCCAAAACCAAGGGCAGGTGGCCCGGTCATGAAGAGGATATACAAACCCACCTTACCCCATTCGCACAATGTAATTTCCTCATCTAATTCCAACAAGGTGACATCTATCTCAAACACCAGCACTTACGCCAATCAAATTAACTTTGTAAGTGACCAGCGGAGAACAAAATGAGATTCAGCATGAGTTTCAAGCTAAAAAACGCAAATATATTTAAATGCATTTCAAATCTTGAAAATATTTTCAAACAGTATAAAACACACTGGTTTGGGATTTCACCCAGCACTGGTATGCATGTGTCCTTGAGAGTGAGGCAGCTGAGTAAGCACATAACTAATATCAGTACAAGTGTTGACACTAAAGAGACAAGTGGATAGGAAACAAAATACACACTGTCCTATGAACACACAAAGAAAAAGAGAGTGTCAAGTCACACATCATTCACAAAAGGTCTAGTACAATATCAGAATATGAAATAATTTCCACCCACTTCCACAAGCAAAGGTTAAACCAGAGATCAGACTTTCAGAAGAAAAAAAAAAGAGCAGGCTTGCCGAAAGCGCAGACTCTTGCAACATTGGAAAATTGGAGCTGCTGATAGTATTTCAGAGCAACCTGGTCAGACTATTAGCAGTCCTAGAAATGGAACAGAACTCCTCAGATGGCTGTTATGAAATGAATACAGAGGTGATGAGTATATGCTCAGATAAAGCCTCCTCTTGTGGCACTTTGATCATTAATATGACAGAGCTCAAGGACAGGGTAGAGAGCACTGTAGGAGATGCACGAACATGCGGTTTCATCAAAGCTCACAGACAACATTTACATTTAAACCAACCATCTTAAATTGTAGAGAAACAGGAAAAATGAAATCAATAACATCAAGTAACCCAGAAGGTTTCACACATTATATCTTTAGTGTCAACTGAGTAAACAACAAAATTATTAGAATTATAAATTGTAGTTATAGGAAAACTGAGTTATAGGAAAAGGCAAGACAAGAACCTTTGCCTACAAACTGTTAAGATTTACAGTAGAAGGCAAACTGCATTTTCATCAAACTGAGTTTAAACATATTGATTTTACACAGCAGCTCATGTAGTACAGTTATATTCTCTCTGTTATAAGCAGTTTATTTTAATGAGTAAGTATAAAATTAGGGCACAATGAGGAGTAGTGGTTAAGGTTGTTCACTCAGGTGTTTTGATTCAGTTGAAAGGAAAGGGCTGAAAGGAAGCCTCTGTTGACCCTTTAGAGCATTTAACAGCTTAGATTGAGGTTGATTTGTATTCTGCATTACTTTAAAACAACTGCCAAAGAATAAATGTAAATCCGTACCACCAATCTGGCGGCCACTCCACAAGTTAAAGAGACTTGCCTCTTCCCATGGGGTATGTAAATGACTACAAAAACACAATGTCTATATTTCTTCTCTAGCCGTTTAGTAGTTTTAAACCATGTATATTTTAACATATAGCAAGTTTTTTATTTTTCATTCAAAAAGTCATCAAAGGCTGCTGACGGAACCAAGGCCGCACAGATCCAAAGGCATGTGTAGTGTTATAAAGGTATGGTACAAGAAGCTGCTTACAAAATGTCATTTGATCATGCGCTCATGCTGGCTGCTGCAGTATCTCCAACACCAATGTGTAAATGTACTCAGACTAAATGCTAGTTCTATTTTCCAACGCTCAGCACTCACTGCTGATTTTGTACTAAATCGTTTTAGTTTAAAAAGTCTCACCCAACAGGGACTTTCTAGTCCCTACAGTGAAGCCATGGGTAACCCGAAAGACAGTTTGGAGTCTGCTTCAGCTCAAGAGGGAGCGACAGAGGGAGTGAAGAGCAGAGCCCCCAAGTGAGATGCTGTGATGACACTCACCCTCATGTTTACACCCCACTGCTTAAGCCTCAGGGGGAAAGGGGGGAAAAAGTGCTTCCCATCTTCAGCAAGGCCTACCACACTGTTTAGCTAAACCTGCTGCTCTTGGTGGCATGCACACAAGAGAGAGAGCAAGAGAAAAAGAGTGCAAGAGAGCAAAAGAGAGCAAGAGCACAGAGAGGAAGAGGTAGAGAGAAAGAGTGAGAAAGCAAGGGGGTCCCCAGAGGGCTGAACAATCAGACAATTTCAAGATCACAAAGCATTAAACCAATCCCGGCAGGGTACACTAATTAAACAGCCGAGCCCGGCACCACCAACCAATCCCCACAGAGCAATTAAATCCATCCCCTCTAAAACACTGCGGAACCTGTCTGGGGAAAACTGCAAAGGAGAGAAGGAGAGAGACAGAGGAAGAAAAAAAATTATTCATCTAGAAAAAGAGAAGGATGCATTATACTATAAAAGGATTTGAATGGGAACATTTCAATTCACTGTTTCAGCCTGCTTTAATTTTTTAAATTCCAAAATGCCTGAACGATCCTTTTTTTGTAGGAGTGGGTTAAGGACATCACATTGCAAAACCAAGATTTAAATGATTATCCAAAATAACAACTTGTCAAATAACCCACAAGACCTGGAATGAAAGGGGGGCATTAGCCCTAAACTCTCTGTGTAAAAAGCAAATACCATGTGAAGATCAGTGACGCAAACATTAACCAAGAGACAGTGTACATCTATTGTTCTTTTGTTTACAAGTTAATATCAGTTGGTATAGATAGCGCTTCGGATTATCCCATGTTTACCTAAGCACAGATCTCTGTTTAATAATTCTACATTGTGATCAATACTCAACCTTGCAGTTAGACGGACTGACTAATAAGAATATGATTATGATACTGAGAATGTAATATTTGATGGTGGAAAGTGATAGAGTAACACTTAGAGTACCTGAGGCATTACATAGCTGTGTTTACTTTTTTCTTATACATACTTCTATTTTTTCCCCTAGGTATATTAGTGCTCTCCTTTATAAAAAGTAAATGTTGCCCTAAACCAAAAAACACTGGAGAGCCACAAAAGGGAACAAAAGGCCTCTTAATGTAGTGACGATGACATGTAACCAGTTACAATCTATGATGTTTTCAAGGTATTTTATACTACTTAAAAATGAAGTCTTCTAATTATGGTTAAGCAGCAATTATAACTTTCTCCACATAATTTAGTAGAATCAACTTCATCGCAAATCTTCCACACTAATGTGAGATCTTAGACTCATTTTATAGCAGAAATTGTGTATAAATATTAGCACAATTTATTAGCACAATTAGAATTTTAACACCCAGTGTACAATTTGTGAGCAACAATGGACTGGTGTAATTTATCAAGTGTTATTTATCAATGCTATATCATCGCATCTAGTCATCGCAACAGCCACTAGAATTAATATAATAAAATAATGTCAAGCTTTCATACAGCTGAAAATGAATAGTAAATAGTGAATAGGTACAAGAATAAACATTTATTTGCAATATTTGCGTTTCTCAACTAGCGAACAATTAATAGTGCTGCTGGTAGTTGATAAGACACAAAAACAACCACAAAATAATTTCACAAATAAATCTATATGGTCTATAATCAGATCTGGTGTTATCAGCTAAAATTGGGAAATGGTAATGTTCTCATACCGCATGTGTAATAGTTCGCATTCATATGTTACAATGATACTGAATAAAGGACAAATAAAGAAAAAGAAAAAAAAGGCTGAGCATATTATTAGGATCTCTAATAACTTAAATGCAATAAGAAAATGACCGTATAATAAAAATCTAGGCTGTGCTCAAATGAATGCTTCATTGATCTATTTTATGAGCGATAAGCATAAAATCACGAATTTGCATTCAAATACAAATACTATCCTCACTGCATAGATACAGACAAAACACTATGTGTGCACACACACAATCAAGGGGTCTCCTTTTATTCCTGAAGGGCAGAATGGACAATAGGGAACTGAATTACGTCAACAGAAGCACTGCCTGATACGAGATGGGCAGACAGCAGAGCAGGAGAATGGGGGAAGACAGAGAAAGAAGAATGGACGGATTCAATAAAAGCTCTCTAAAAAGCACAAGAAAGACGGGTCCTCAAATTTTCTGCCGTCAGACCGGCAAAACAAATAAAGAGGACTGCCATACTGGTACACAGCTCAATATGGCACATCGGGCCAAGCTTTGGATGTGTACAGGATAGAGGAGACATGGCTTAATGCTCATACAGATGAGCCATTAGCTATCTCTCTCTCTCTCTCTCTCTCTCTCTCTCTCTCTCTCTCTCTCTCTCTCTCTCTCTCTCTTCTTTTTTAAAGAAAGGTTTACAGAGACCACTGCTAGGTTGAAGAAGATGAGAAAAGCCAAGGTTCTTTCTCCTCTAACCTAATGCTTCCCCAAAGTTTTGTTAAAGCCTCGTTATTTACTCCTGCACTGAGCCCATAGTCATCCCCAGGAGCGTCAGAGAACAAGGTATTAATATGAAAATGCTGAGAGTTATTGCCATGAAGGACTGTGGTGCTTCAGTGCAGATCAATAGTGAAAAATTGAGGATCTATCCATATGGGACGTTGTTAGTGATTTTTCGAATGGGGATCTAACTTAAGCTGTAGGCATGCATCATGCTTATGCATCAAGTGCAGTGTTAAGCCAATGCTGTGTTAAAGTTCTCCCTCTCACACACTCACATACATACACAAACACACAGACAAACACAGCAAGGGTCAGTTCTAAAGCATGAAGGTCAACATAATGCTTCATCAGCTCAGACTTTCCTGCTTGTGCTTCTTGTCTGGGCCATGTTACTTTAGTTTAACACAAACAAACAGTCTGCTAATGCACCTGCAGATCACATCAAGCATGTTAGAAAGTGGATTTCTTTGTGTGGTGCATAAAACCATCATTATAAAAAAAAACGAGCAGAGGCGTATCAAAGCAGCCGTGTTTATCCTGGAACACTTGGTGTGAATGGAAGAAAATTACTCTGGACAGGTATGAAAAAAATCAATCCCCTGGAGGGTCACGGTGATTAAGTCGACGTTTTATGACAGAACTGTTCTCTCCTCTATGAATAGTTGCCCATCACAGCTTTAAAAAATACAGTTTATCCCTCCACACCTCATGCTGAATATCCGTTTTGAAGTCTCAAGCCCAAACCCTAGCAAGGAAAGTTAACCTGCTTAAAGCTGGAGTCAGTTTCACTTCTTCCCTAATGTTATCAGCAAAGCTGAAGAATGTGACTTCTGGATCTCACAACTCAATTCACCACAATGTCAAGGCTTTTTTCTTCCTCACAAGGGATTTAGAGCCAGTGAGAGAGTCTGTAATCATACAAGCATGGTGGATAAGACATTTTCCTCCATAACACATATCTGCAGATTAAAGCATCAACAGATAAGGATCTCTAATCTGTATTTTGACAATCAGCCATGCAAACCCATTCACTATTATGCAGTTATAATTAATAATATATATGGATAATCTGTGACTGGTTGCAGGGCCTGACTTTTGTGCATTAGTGTGTGAATTCTCAGAGGTCCTATTATGGAGCTGGTTCATCCTTCAAGACACTTTCCACTTACGGTTTTCTCTCAGCAAAAACACTGTTCCTTCCATCATTGTAAATCCTTTATTAACTGCCCAGCAGAATCTATCAAATCCCTACATAAGGTCACATTTGAAAAACAAGAAAGGCGACAATAAATGCAGATCTACTATGATGTGTACAAGTGTAGTGCAGAATTGAGTTGTCTTAACATTCAATTTGTTCCAACTGAGGAAAAGCTCTAACAACATGCTCATGGAAAGCAGTATGGTGGCACCATTTGATGATACTGTTACTGCCTGCTAGGGACTGAGTTGTGCAGAGTATCGCAACTCTTGTTTTTCTGACCTCATTCACACCTGAAAGTGACTGATCCATCGGATACAAGCAACATATTATAATGGCACAAGACTTTTTGCTGCCATACTACGGATGTCATAGTCACTCATCTCACTCATTTTCTACCGCTTATCCGAGGATGTCATACTACTATGTCAAATCTTTATCAGTCTATACAAGGTCACTATGTCTATTATTACTAGTACTATTACTATTCTCTAATTAATAAAGCAGTGTGTATCACATCAAATCATGCTTGTGTATGTTTATGCACAAGGACAATTAAAACATGAATGTACCACTCTGACGCTCCCACAAACACACATTTAAGCCTGTCATTGTGAAGCGCATGACATCCACACACAGACACACACAGCCACACATGCAGAATTACAGTGCAATCACATTAATAAGATCCTATCATTAACGAATGAATATTTATATGATCATTAAAAATCTTGATTTTGTTCATTTTCTTATTTCTATTCTATTTTGAATGAATAATTAAGCATATTTGATAAAACCGACACTTGCCATGTACCATCAAGTACAATAGCTGAGACAGATCATTACATATAGACTCATCCCTACGTTACCCTGAAACAGTCTTTAATCAGTATCTGGAGGAGGCACCAAATATTAGAGTGAGGAAGGTTTGCATTACACATCCAAACTCATTTTAATCATGCAGATTTTTATTCTGGACTATTATAATATACAGCAGAAAGACGTGAATAAGCCTGTTTTCCTACTAGCTGGGACCGAGACCCTCTTGACTGGCCCTTTTAGACGGGTGCCCATGGTATTGCCATCTGGCTGGTGTGAATGATTACCAAGGCAACGGCCAAGTGACCTGAGACCAGCAGGAACCAAGGTCACAGAACCTGCTCACTTTCCGTTCTGTGTCATCTTGCTTATGCCTAGGAGGACATCTCAGTAAGAATATGCTTAAAAGTGAAAAGATTTCTTCACACTCACTTTAGGCAATAAAACCTTGCTAACCAGCAACAAGAGCCTAGTTGTGTGCTCATGCTGTTGTTTTTTTATTAGAAATCTCAAAGAGCATTTTGTATTCAGAATATTTTTCAAAAAGATCAAGTCTTGTAATACAGGGCAAATTATGGAAACACCCTTGAGATGTAACAGCAACACAGCAGTTGGCTTTTAACTTATTATAATTGGAGGGCAACCATCCCGACACCCAGGACACATAGATCCCAGACACAAATATCATCTGACATGGCCATATGCAATGCTGCAGACCAACACAGACAAAAGAGGGTAATAAATCAACTGTCAGCCATGGATCCCCCACATATCCCCTACTGGTCGATGCAAGTAGACTTTTCCACCCAAGGGGTCTAAGGTTAAAGCACAACAACTGACGAGAAAGACAATATAAGATTTTTGAGGAAGACAGGACTGTAATCTGAGCTTGTCTATAGATTTTTGATGCAAACAAATTGTCAATGTGACTCACTTCTATTGTTTCATAGGTCTCTCAGATATGTTTTTTCTCTCCAATGTTTCATGGTCTATATTTAAGGCTCATGCATAGATATCTGTGAAGTTCAAGTTCATAGGCAGGTGAGGGTTCAAAGTAGACACAGTGGCCATGGCATCCACCAAGAGAAATATGAATAAAAAATAATAAAGTTAAAGCACAACAATGTCCTCCTGTTATAACTCTACTTGGTTTGTTTAGCAGAAAGTCTATGACATTAACAGCAATGGTTTGAAATTGACTTAAAGTTTATCACATTTATTTAGCACAAATTTTTTAGATTAGATTCAACTTTATTGTCATTACACATGTACAAGTACAAGGCAACGAAATGAATAAAAATGTATCTATAACTTAGCCAAGTTCATTCTATTTTGAACTTATTTTTCCAGGTTATTCCTCAAACACATTCACTGGGTAATTTTGCGCTCGGATAACTCTGCAACTACAGCAGGCTGTGTGAGATCTGCAGTTTGACATCTATTATCCTTGCATGTGTGGTATTAAAGGGTATGAATGAAAGAGAATAAGAACCAATGCAAGACAACAACAATATAATATTCATAATCCTTTGTCAAAACACATTAGAATAGTAAAATATGACACCTGGATGTGCTGTGTGTTAAACACTCATCTGAGCCAAGCAAATGTCTGATATCCAAGAAATGTGTTATATATAGAATTACATATAAAAATGCACCAGCTCATTCAGAATAGTCATATATTGTGTCAGTATAGGCTGGGGTGTTGACTGTATGTATGTGTAAATACAAACTCATATGATAAAAAGATAAATGAAGGATGCTGACAGCGCTTTCGGTAAATGCATTCAGATTGCCTTGAATTGTCATCGAGTGCAGGTGAACACATCAATAAGCCAGACCAGGTGTGACCCAGACTAACTCCCAGAACAAAGTAATGCCTTAAGTTTCACATGTGCTTTCTTAACAGAGAGAGAGAGAGAGAGAGAGAGAGAGAGAGAGAGAGAGAGAGAGAGAGAGAGAGAGAGAGAGAGAGAGAAAGAGAGAGAGAGAATTTGCACACAATTAGGAAGTAAGTATTATGGTAACATACAGGTGAAAACATGCAGTGTGGTAAATTGGCCACCACTGCTTACATTTCCAACACCAAGTGTGTTCAATTTAAAAATGAGGTTTGTCTTTGCTGTGTAGTTAAAAATGTCAAAAACTTCACATTGAACTTTCTAACATCAAATTCCATGTTTGAAATACTGTCTTGCAGTGACCTGGAGTTTGTGATACTAGTGTGTTTCAGTGTGTTACAGTGTGTACAGTCCATCGTAGGTGTGTTACAGTGTGTTACAGTGTGTCCAGTCCATTGTAAGTGTGTTACAGTATGTTACAGTGTGTACAGTCAGTTGTAGTTGTGTTACAGTGTGTTACAGCGTATTACAGTGTGTCCAGTCCATTTTAGGTGTGTTAGTGTGTTACAGTGTGTACAGTCAATTGTAGTTGCGTTACAGTGTGTTAAAGTGTGTACAGTCCATTTTAGGTGTGTTAGTGTGTTACAGTGTGTCACAGTGTGTCCAGTCCATTGTGGTTGTGTTACAGTGTGTTAAAGTGTGTTAAAGTGTGTTCAGTGTGTACAGTCCTTTTTAGGTGTGTTACAGTGTGTTACAGTGTGTCCAATCCATTGTAGGTGTGTTACAGTGTATTACAGTGTGTCCAGTCCATGTTAGGTGTGTTAGTGTGTTACAGTGTGTACAGTCAATTGTAGTTGTGTTACAGTGTGTTAAAGTGTGTACAGTCCATTTTAGGTGTGTTAGTGTGTTACAGTGAGTTACAGTGTGTTAAAGTGTGTTCAGTGTGTACAGTCCTTTTTAGGTGTGTTACAGTGAGTTACAGTGTGTTAAAGTGTGTTCAGTGTGTACAGTCCTTTTTAGGTGTGTTACAGTGTGTTACAGTGTGTCCAGTCCATTGTAGTTGTGTTACAGTATCAGTGCTCCTCACTGTACGGGATCTCCGTGTAAAAGACATTCGCTCTTTATACAAATCAATATCAGTGTCGGACACGAAAACATAACGTCGCACCAGTGTATATACGTCTGAACAAACTAAAACCGCTGCACTGCTTCCATCAAAACATTTAAACCCATCGGTGTCTCTGAGCGACTCCGAGTACGCGCGCGCGCGCGCACACACACACACACACAAACACACACACACACACACACACACACACACACACACACAGACACACACACACACACACACACACAGACACACACACACACACACACACACACACACACACACACACACAGACACACACACACACACACACACACACACACACACAGACACACACACACACACACAGACACACACACACAGACACACACACACACACACACACACACATACACACGCACACACACACATACACACACACCTACGGCCACACACCGCGGCGCAAAACGCGATTCCTCTCCGGTTCGGTTTTTTCCTCCACGCGCCCGTCATTTCTCATGTTACAGGACATCAATCACGCGCCTCAGACGGTGCCCTTGCGCCGGCCCAGGCTGATTTACAAACATTAGCAGGGAATGCAATTACACAGTCCTTGGCCGAGCATGGCTCACAATGCGGGGGGAAAAGCAGGCGGACATAAAAACACGTTTTAGGTTTTGCAAGCTGCCACACGGCGATAAAATCACAGTAGTTTGCGCCGCGTGATTGCATTAAAACGCAACATCGGGACTCGTGACGAAACCTTTTGTCTCTGGTCGAGCGGTGACCGCATTATTTACGCAGAAAAAACCTAAAGTGACTGCGTAGAAGCTATAAACCAGTATTATGGTAAAGAAAATAATCAGCGTGGCGGAAAACCACTTTTATCATCTAAAACAATAAGGATGAGGTTCTTTAAAATAGACTGGATTCTGTCTCTTATAACCCAAAACAGGATTTTAGCTGGATGATAATTAACATATTCAAAGTTACTCTATTTGCAAACATAACAAAATATTATGCATAAGGTAGCATAACAAATAAACAAAAAAAAAGCTCAATGGAAGAACTTTTCCTAACATTCATAGTGAGGCTGCACATCACAAGCTGAAATAAATACAAACATGCAGCATTAAAGCACGAGCGTGTTGCTTTACCATGCAATAACATCTCCTATATGATCCTGACCATGCAATAACATCTCCTATATGATCCTGACCATGCAATAACATCTCCTTAATGATCCTGAAAATGCAATAACATATATGATCCTGACCATGCAATAACATCTCCAATATGATCCTAACCATGCAATAGCATCTCCTATATGATGCTGACCATGCAATAACATCTCCTATATGATCCTGACCATGCAATAACATCTCCTATATGATATAAACATCAATGAACAAGAAACAGTTACAGACATCATGTCATATCACACGCACGCGGATCTGTCACGTCACCTCGGAAACATCCGAATAAACGCCTTTTAAAAAGTTAAGTGCACACACCAAGACTCGCGAGAGCATTAAAAGTTTCTATGCCGGAGACCGACAGACGATAAGCGGAGGATATGTTGAGGTAAGAAGCGAGAAATGCAGGTAAAAGCGGTGGATGTAGAGCGACACCGCGCTGCGCTCCGCTCCGCTCCGCCACTGATCAATGATTGAACCGAACAAAGGCAGAACGATCAATTTCTAATAACTATCAATGCAACGGCTTTGGTTTCGCCGCAAAAAGTCTCCACGAAACAAAATGTAATTCTTTGCATCGTGTAATATACAGTAAACTGTTTACTGCAGTGAGGTGAGAGACATGACCTACCTGCAGCCGCCGTAGATCAAATTTCTTCCAATATTGAAACATCGATCCCACATCGGCGGCCATCTTGGGGTATATTGAGGAGATTTTTTTTGCACCGGCTACAATAAATATATGGGCTGGATTCCCCTCGTTAAGCAACGTTGACGCTCCTCCGCGTAAAAAAAAAAGGTAATGAAAATAGCAGCGCCCCTAAAAACTTAACGCTGCTGACTGAAGGAGAAAGCGACTGGACGACACATCGTGGATTTAGAAAAGTAGAAGAAAACGCATTCGGTGCGGTCCAGGGATTAACTGGCCAAGTGCACTTGGTTCTGCTTCGGGAAAGTTATCGATAATGACGTAACGCGCTGATCGATATCGTCTGCTATCGAAAAGGAGACAACGGAATAATGAACGTGTTAGATTTTGTGCTTAAAAGGAAAAGACACGTCACATAATTGGTGCTGTTAATAGTTTTAATGGTGATCTTTAAACATCTCAACATAGTTTAACTAAAACATGAACAAGTACAAACTTCAAATAGAAACCAAACTGTGTTTATTAGAATAAACATAAATGAATTATTGGAATAAACATAACTGAAAAGGCGACCAGCAAAACGTTAAATGACTTCTATAGTCTTATTTCAACAAAAATAACTGTAAAGACAAGCCTTACACTTTGTCGTTTGCGTTGTATGTCGTTTTGCGTTGTATGTGCTGTGCGAAAAAAGCTTACTTTTGAAGAAAAAAAAATGGGGATAATAATAATAATAATAATAATAATAATAATAATAATAATAATAATAATAACAATGATAATAATAATAACAACAACAACAATACTAATACTACTACTACTACTAATAATAATAATAATAATAATAATAATAATAATAAATAGTAGTAATAATAGTAAACAACAGTTTTAATCCAAAATTCAGCTATGTTGTTTCACATATACATACTGTATACAGATTAAGAATATTTATATTTATTAAAATAGAAGTTATTATTAGAAAGAAAAGTTCTGCTTTGTTACTATGAATCTATAAATTATTGGTTGTGGAATATGATTCACTATTTTAAAACTGTCTATCACTTTTTTACATATTTATTGCAATTTCACTTTTGCTATTGCTATTTTTCACTTATTATTAATATGTATGTTCACATTGTCGGTCGTTTCCATCATTTGAAATGCAAGAGCATTTTTCATAAATTCTCAACATCACTTGCTCCCTCTTGTGGAAGACCTTTTTGTGGACTGTTAAAATATATCAGTATCTTGCTTCCTAAAAATGAGAACTGTCAAGACAGTAAAATAGCTTTCTAAAAGACCTGGAAGAGACTGCATGTCACTACCCATATGACATTTTAGAGATTTTAAAAAGCTAGCAGATTCTCAGCACACATTATTAGAGGAAAGATTTCACTCAAATATGCACAGCATTGTATTGTTTTTTTTGTTGTTGTTTTTAAAAAGGCAGTTACAAATTGATTTAATCATTCTGAGATAATATTCAGTTCTTACAGTTAAACATTTTGAAATCATAGGTTGTGAGAAATTACAATGGGAACACATCTGTCATTTTTCTTTTTGTTATTAATGCCAATCTGGGCCGAGGAGTCAACTGTTTCTTTAGCTTGAAATGCTAAATACACTTTATAAACCCCCTAAGGGACATATTATAGGGGCTTATTAAAAGTTTCAGTTTTATTGCCTTTTATTTATGGCTTCAGGGGGAATACACTGCATCAGTCTCATAAGAAGGCAATAATGTATCCTGTTTTCATAGGGTTCATTGTTAAATTTGAAATTTAAATAAGTGTTGATATGCAAGCAGGATGCATCCGTGCATATTACTTTTGTTCAGATGTAAATGTGGAAATATTTTGAAGGTGCTTTTTCCACCACCCCCATATCATTTGTGGAGAACAGTACAACAATGAGAGTTGTAAATTTTCACAGATTTCTGGGAAGTGTTGCGGCCTGCTTACTTAGAAAACAAGGACTCATGGTGATATGAAATAGTTGATCATTCTAAATAGATTTTAATTACTGCCCATTTTGTCACATATTACACTGACAAGCCAATTAAATATTTACAATTCTAATGGAACGGTTTCTTTTCTAATGAGGAAAATATGTGGACATTAAACTATAACTGTACAACCCATTCTTGGCTTATGTCTTGAGTCCAAAAGGCATTAAACAGGTGTGTGTTGCATTCATCTGAAGATAGCTAAACTAACAGATGTCAGTGTAAATCACATTGTCAGCTCATTCACCTCAACCATACATTTATATAAAACTTCTTACAGGCTTCAAGTTATCTGTGATATATAATAATCTGTACTTGATTTCCTGTAAATGTAGAACAACAGATCAATGAAAACTAAATGCCTTAAACAGGCTTTAAATACTTTCTCTTCCTCTTTAAAAACCTCTTCTCAGCTAGTTTATCAGGTCAATAGAATTTACAAGGCATTGGCTGCTATATGAATAGCCTTAAACATTACCTACATGGCTGTTGAAAAGAGTACATTTCACATTCTGTACATTTTATGGTTTTATCCGAAACCTGTACCATTTAATCCTTAACCATCAAACCCACTTTATCAGGGTAACAGTGGGTCCAAGGAACAATTCCAACTCCAAGAGCACAGAGCAAGGATACAGACTAAATAACATATTAGCTTATCAAACTGTATCATATTCCTTTTCAAACAGTGGGTGGAAAACTAAAGAACTTGGAGGAAATCCACACAGATATAGAGAGCACATGTAGAGAAACTCCAGACAGAAACCTATGCTCAGAAATGAACTGTGAGTTATGATGAGCTGTGAGGTGAACTGTATGACCACGGGGTATGTTGAGTTGTGAACATCATAACAGTACACTTTCTCTTATTTTAAATGTGACAGATAAAGATGTTGGGGAAATCTTTTTCACTGTAATGCTGTGATAGTATTCTTGCTTTGTATTTCATAAGAACTCTAACCACTTATTGTGTGTTAATCTATTGGGTGATATGACATGCATATTTCCTCAGATCCCAGTTTTATTTGGCAGGTAGAAAATGTTCAGAGAGAGGGAATCACCAGCATAGACATTAAGTTTTTTTTAAGAAAGATTACAGGAATGTGTACAAGTGTCTAGATGACATGAGAAAAAGTCACATCTCAGATTCTTAGAGTTATACTTTCATACTGCATACAGAATAAAACAGAATAAACATTCAGTCATTGAAATACTCTTAAGACTTTTATTTTTACATAATTTTGAAGTATACAAGATATCCAGCTCAGATCTTAGTGTGGTGATGGGAAAAATGCTAAAGCAGATTTGTCATTGGGCCATATAATCAATTAAAATGCTAATTACTATATAAAACACAATTGTATGATCTATTTCATCTAATGTCATGATTTCTTATCTGACCCTCTCCCTTTTTCTACAGACACACTGAAGGGGTTATTAAATGTATACAATTGTCTACTGGAAATATACATATAAAATACATTTTACATTTGATTTGATTTGATTTGATACATTGTCTATAAGTCACATAGTTTGTTGAATCGCCTTTTGCTTTGATTACAGCAAGCATTCTCCATGGCATCGTTTCGATGAGCTTATGCAATATCACAAAATTTATGATTTATGGGAGAATCAGCCCACTGCATAAAGTCTTCTCCAACACATCCCAAAGATTCTAAATGGGGTTAAGGTCTGGACAGTGTGGAGGCCAATCCATGATTGAAAATAGAGATCTCATGCTCCCTAAACCACTCTTTCACAATTTGAGCCCAATGAATCCTGCCATTGTCATTTTGAAATACACCTGTGACGTCAGGGAAGAAAAAAAATCAAGTGATGGAAAATCATGGTCATTCAGTATCTTCAGGAAGTCAGTTAACCTCATTTTTTGGGCAAATAATGTTGCTGAATTGAGACCTGACCAACTGAAGAAACCTCAGATCATAACACTGCCTCCAGGGGCTTGTATGGTAGGCATCAGGCATGATGGGAACATCAGTTCATCTCCCTCTCTTCTTACCCTGATTATAAACATAGCCATGAGTGCTACTGTTGTTCATTTAAGATTTGATTTCAGCAATGTGACACAACCACAGGATATGTCTTCCAATTTCTTAGTTGTTTAAGAAATGAGAGGCTACTCACTGCATCAATTAGGAAGATGTATATATAAAATTCATTTATTTATTGTCACAAAGAAGCTTTACAGAAATATAAAAATTACAAAGTTCAAATTCCAAATTCATATTTATTTCTAATGAGCAAGCCAGGGGCAAATATGGCAAGAAAAAAACTCTCTGAGTCAATATGAGGAAACTCTCTTAGACAGTATGAGCAACTGGTAAGTATGAACATCAGCATAATATCTGAGTTCATTATAGTTTAATATAAATTCCTTCCTGATGAAGCCGTCAAATGTTCAATGTTGGAAACCCAAGTGCAAATCCGACTTTGTCAAAAACCACTGCCATGGTCTTCAAGTGGTTCTATCTACAGCAGCCTCATGTATCTTCAGGCTGTCCATGTAGGGCCATCCTCTCATCCTGAGCACCTCCAAGTCATGAGACTCCAATTAGAAGAAGGGTATCAGGATGGATCAAGCAGATCCATATAAAGTACAGAAATAAATATTAGATAGGTCATGTTTAATTTCTATTAGGGCCTTTGCACTGACTGGTGCGAAACCCATTGTTTTTGCTCGTGTTTATTTATTTGTTTGTTTGTTTGTTTGTTTGTTTTTAATGTGGTTGTTTTTTTGTTTTTTTTGCCTTTTTTTTTGCCTTTTTTTCTGCCTGTTGGTGGCCCCAGGAAGTGTGTCAGTCACAACAGTTGCTTGTGGTGAACTTTTAAATACTCCTCCTAGGACATTCATGCAATTGACACCAAAAGTGGTCAACATGATGCCGAGACGTTGCACTTGCTAAATTCCGAAGGGATTTTTGATATCTCGAACGGTGCTGCCATGGCGAGGCGACTAAGTTATGGCGAATTCAGAGAAACAGGAAGTGTCTTCTATCTAAGCTAAAAAATGTCTTATTGTGATGACACACGGTGTTTATGTTCAGCCAAGGATTCCGATCGCATCGATGTGCTTATTGTGAGTCCTGGGTATAGCGCCACCAACAGGCCCCAGGAAGACAAAGGTGTCAGACAAAGGTGTGTCTCTTAAGTGGCTCATTAGCACCCCCTTTTGTCTAAAATGTGGGGTTTCATTTGCCTACAGTCCCCAAATGGGTCAGTAACAACATAAAATAGTCCACTGATATTTACCCACTTCATGCACTTGCCCACCGTGCATTGTTTTCTGGGAGGCACCGTATAGCGATAAAAAAAACATGCGAGGGCCTGCCATCGCTGCTTGCAGCTATATTTTGACATTTATTTCTTCTTTTAGGACTGCAACAAAAAACAATGGAAATATCAGCAAACTAGCAAATATCTTACAAATGTCATACTATTTATGAGCAGTTATTGTAATTATCTGTGACAACGTTTAGCTCATGTATCATGGTGTTAATTGAAATGGAAATAGTCCTTTTTAAATTGGGCTAAAAAGATTACTACAAAGTCATTTTTACCCAGAGGGGCAAATTATATTTTATCAGCCTGCCTGTTTTTTTTTTTTTTAACAGACAGCATTGGCTGACTAAAGTTGTAAGAATGTAATTATGTAATTTGGGGTAAGTGAGGATCAGGGCCTTTTCGGCATTAGAAAGCAGGCAAAGGAGTTTTATTTTCCATTAGCACATCTTAAAAAAGTTTCTTTGTGCTGAGTTTTGTTATACATGGTTTTAAATCAAATCATATTTTATCATTCTTTTAATTTTTTTAATTATAGTAACACTGTTAGAACATAAATTGAACAGGCAAAAAATGAGATATGCTCAACAATAGCAGCCCCTTATTGTATAATGTCAACAGGCTAATCACCTGGACAAACAAATGTAAATATCCAGACTATAAGATGATGTTCCAGGATAACAAGAGCAGTTTATCTAGAGCCTCCTACATGGATATGCACCATTATATTTTACAAAGTGGGAAGGATACAGATGGTGAAATCTTATAATAAGATGTATTTCACATATAATTTTATCCAAAATACAAATTCTGAAATTCACAGTAATAATAAGTGTATTCATATTTTAGCCTCACAATCATTTGTAAAAAGTTAAAACATGTTTAAAAGTTTTCATTGAAATTATTCATGGAGATGTATCTAGATGGATGATTGTAGCACAGGTAATCTACAGTATGATACTCATGAAGATATCTATGGCACAAAGGGATTTTATATCATCCATACTGATATAAAGACATGATTATAGATATAAATGTATGTAGATGTGTGCAAAAAAATCACTTCAACTGAGAATAGAATTCTGATGCATAACCACCTGATCTATCCTGGCCCAGGAGAAAAGGTTCTGTCTAGATGCATCAGGATTCAGACCATGCTAACATGTGTGTCTACAATTCATCCCAAAAGACCAATCTGTCTTGTCATCTTGAGGACATACTTGCTAATCCATTAAGTTCTGCAATAGTAATGGGTGATTGATGCACAGCATCTATCACCACTGGCACAGATTTGTCCTTGTTGGAGGAGTAGTTAAAAAATCTTGCATTGCATTGGCACATCAGATGCTATCAACTTATTATATGGACTACATTTGTACATTATATTATAAAAGACTATACAAAAGCATTTTATGATATCTCCTGCCACTGTACAGCTGATGGTAACTGTTAACCATCCATGTTGTACAGATTTAAGAGTAAAAATGAGCAGCAGTTTTTCTCACTCTACAGCAGCAACGGAAGTATCTGAAAATAATCCTCTTCTTCAATGGATTACCAATCAAACAGTTCTTAAACAGGGACCTGTCAACACCCAGCACTCGGTATAATCCTACAGCTGATCCCTAGGAAATAGGAGCTGGTAACAGGAGCACTTCCTCTCTATGCTAATTATAAATCTTTGTGTAAAAAAATCCATTATAGCACTAATTCTCTTCACCTATAAGAGACCAAATATATGTTTAACATTAACACTGTATTAGGGTCACTAAATATGTTTCCCCTCTTCTTCATCTTCATCTAGAAACCTATAAATTTGAATTAAATATATAATAAAATACAACTGCAGTTAAAGCATCACATTTATTATTAGTGAATACAGAGTCTGTCAAGTGGTATTAGAGAAGTGAGATTATTTACACTAGGGATAACATACACACACATACACACACGTCATCTGTCTGAGATTTGGGTGGAAAATAGGGAAGGACAGACAGTCCTTCAGTAACATTGTGACAGTCGAAAAGAGCAACACAGACAGGATAAATGTGAGACTAACCCAAAATGGCAATGACGGACACACAAACACACACATACACACAAACACACACGTACACACAGGCACACACACTTCCCCAATTTCTATTTTCCTCCATTCATCTATAAGGAAAACCTAACTGCTAACACAGAAGCGGCTATAAAAATAAAATTAGTGACAGAAATATTGTAGAAGCAGAAAAAGAAATATAAACAACATTAGCTCCACATGGAGGAAGAGAGAAAATCTGCCAGTGAATTGTACTTTACTTCCTGTATTTAACATTCTTTGCTGCAGCATCTCTCTTGCACCAGCTTTACACTGGTGTGAGAAAAACCTTAAATATATTTATCAGTAGAAGTGTGTTTTCTGTAAGTAGTAAATAAGACCTGAGTTTGACCTTATACAGCTTGCAAGTAACATACTATGAGGTAACATACTGACTTTAAAATAGTTTTAAAAATGTGTTAAATAAATAATTGTTCATGAGAGCATGAGTGCATATTCAAAGCACTGCTTATTCAAAGAATATATTGATTGAATGAATGAATGAATGAATGAATGAATGAATGAATGAATAAATATAGCGGGGGGGGGGGCGGTGGCTTAGTGGTTAGCACGTTCGGCTCACACCTCCAGGTTGGGGGTTCGATTCCCGCCTCCGCCTTGTGTGTGTGGAGTTTGCATGTTCTCCTCGTGCCTCGGGGGTTTCCTCCGGGTACTCCGATTTCCTCCCCCAGTCCAAAGACATGCATGGTAGGCCGATGACGCCTGAGGCACAGGCTGCCCGTGACCCGAGTAGTTCGGATAAGCGGTAGAAAATGAATGAATGAATGAATGAATGAATGAATATAGCTGCAAGCAGCGATGGCGGGCCCTCGCACGTTTTTTTTATCGCTATACGCTGCATGCCAGAAAACAATGCAAGGTGGGCAAGTGCATGAAGTGGGTAAATATCAGTGGACTATTTTATGTTGTTACTGACCCATTTGGGGACTGTAGGTAAATGAAACCCCACATTTTAGACAAATGGGGCACTAGTGAGCCACTTAAAAGACACAGCTTTGTCTGACCTTTTTGTCCACACTTAACAGCCGACAAATGTGATGTGTGTCAAATTTCAAGTTAATCTAAGCACGTTATTAAACTTTGACAGGATGCCATGGCAACAGTGTTTGAGATATCAAAAATTCATTTCGCATTAGATTCAATCGCATGAATTCCATAGGAGGAGTATTTAAAAGTTCATTGCATGCAACTGTGAAAAAATCCACCTTTGTGACTGACACACTTCCTGGGGCCTGTTGGTGGCGCTATACCCGGGACTCACAATAAGCACATCGATGCGATCGGAATCCTTGGCCGAACATACACACCGTGTGTCATCACAATAAGATGCTTTAGATATTAGACATTTCCTGTTTCTCCGAATTCGCCATAACTTAGTCGCCTCGCCATGGCAGCGCCGTTCGAGATATCAAAAATCGCTTCACAATTTAGCAAGTGCAATGTCTCGGCATCATGTTGAACACTTTTGGTGTCAATCGCATGAATGTCCTAGGAGGAGTATTTAAAAGTTCACCACATGCAACTGTTGTGACTGACACACTTCCTGGCGCCTGTTGGTGGCGCTATGTCCGAGATTCACAATAGGCACATAGATGCGATCGGAATCCTTGACATTTTTTGCTTTAGATATTAGACATTTCCTGTTTCTCCGAATTCGCCATAACTTAGTCGCCTCGCCATGGCAGCACCGTTTGAGATATCAAAAATCCCTTCGGAATTTAGCAAGTGCAACGTCTCTGCATCATGTTCACCACGTTTGATGTCAATCACATGAATTCCTTAGGAGGACTATTTAAAAGTTCACCGCATGCACTTAAAAAAAAACAATCCAAAATGGCCGACTTCCTGTTGGGCGGAGCTCATAGTTTAGAGCGCGAAATTTGTTCGGTCGATGAGATCTATATGCATACCAACTCTCGTACATGTTCGTACATAATTGCTCGAACTATGCACAAATGTTTGTTTTTGCATTACAGGGGGCGCTACAGAGCCCCCCTGCCATGCCCGCCGAGTTTTCGAGCATGTTAAGGGACCCCAATTGGCCAATGTGTGCAAAAAATAAATAAATAAATAAAAATATAATAATAATAATAATAATAATAATAATAATAATAATAATAATAATAATAATAATAATAATAAAAATAAAAAACCCAAGCAAAAACAATAGGTCTTCACACCAGTCGGTGCTTGGGCCCTAATAATAATAATAATAATAATAATAATAATAATAATAATAATCATTTTAGAAAAGACAAACTAGTGATGATGGGTATTCAAATGTTATTTTTATCTTGCAGGCTCTACACTGTAATTTACATTCTGTAACATTTTTAGCAACAACAATTTCATATTTAAATAGCAAACTGTTTTGGGCTTCTATGATCAGCAGATGGCACCAAAGCATATTCAAATGCAAATGTAAAACAAAAAGAGCTTGAATAATTATATTTTTAAATCCTAGTAATTATTATAAAATAAACTACTGGGAAATATTTCATGATGTTGACAGTGTTTGACTGTGAAATTGTTTTTTAGAAGACAGACAGAATAAATTGGTAGTATATTACATTTTGATATGCATCTGAAAACCACTGTATCTGTATTAAGGCTAATTACACAGAGAATGAACAGTTACACCTCTCCAGCTGCAGACAGGTGAGTAATGCAGCTTATCCTCAGTTATCAACAGTTTTTTCATTCTGAGAAGCCAGCAAAACTTCTTTTCAGCAGTATTCAGCAGTATTTTGGTTATTTGAGGATTTTTAATGTTCAATTGTTTCTTTGTTAGTAAAATTTTGTAATTCTTTGTCACGTGTGTTTTGGATTTAGAAAAAAACAATGTTTATCATATCGGCTAAAGTTCTGACCTGAGTTCTGAGCAGTCACTCACATTTAACTGTTAGTACCTTTTTTAGTTGTTGTTTTTTTTGTGTGTTTAAAAGAGTTATTACCATTTTTGATGTTGAAAAACACTTTCAATGGTCAAATGTTGTAATATACAGTCACTTCCACAAGTGCAATTTTCCAGAACCTTTGCGTTTGAGATCAAAAGTTGAACATGAGATCATGGAATTCAGAATTTCAGCTTTCATTTCCAGATATTTACATCTAGATATAATAAACAACTTAGCATACATGTGTTAAAGAACTTATTATGGCACCTTTTGTGGCAGAACAACAATTTTTTAGGCAAGCAAATGTACAGGAACAGGTAATCATTTAATAAATGTTGTTGTCCATCAGCTCCTCCCTGTTTGGGGTTGCCACAGCAGATCATCCATTTACATCATTGGCAGACGTCCTTATCCAGAGCGGGTTACATTTTTATCACATCCAATTCGCATATTTTGGCACAGGTTTTTCGACGGATGCAACCCTCGCATTATTTATATGGGTTTTCGACCATCACTGAGAATGAAGCCCTCAGTGGCTGGGTTGAAGTAAATAATACTCAATATTTGGTTTGCATATCCCTTGTTTCCAAGAACTGCATCAATGTGATGTTTTTCCAGGATTTTACCACAGCTTCATTTGGTTGCATGTTCTGGTAGGTTCTTCCTTCCAATCTCCTCTTCAGTAGGTTGAATACGTGCACATTCAAGGTTAAGGCCTCGTGATTGACTTCTTGTTGAAATTGGTAATGATTTTGGCTTCATCTTCACAGCTCTCGCAATCACCTGCTGTTGTTTTCATTGGCCAAGCTGTTTGAAGCCAGGCTGTAATAACACAATTGGTTTCCTTCTTTTTCATGACATTCCAAATTGTTATATTGGTTATGCATAATGCTTGTGCAATAGCTCTGATTGATTTTTCCCTCCTTTCTCATCTTCAAAATAACTGTCATTTCTCCCATAGCTAATTCTCTGCTCTTTATGTTCATTTACACTTCAGCAGAAACAAAATAAATGTCTTTACTGTAACAAAGGATGTTGTGTAGTGAAACTACCAGGTGAGGAACACTCTTGATGAGGAAGGTGTAGAAGTTTGTCAAAGAGGTTTGTCAAAGTTCAATCAAGTACCATCAAGATATGAATATTCATTAATGAAAATACAGTGAGTTTCCCCTCAAGATGCAATCCACTAGTAATACTCAAGAACAGAAAGACCAGATTAGCTAGTTAGCTAGAAAGCAAACAAAAAACCCCTGAACCCATTGTAGAAGAAGATTCTCTGTACAGATGAAACAAATTTGTACCAGACTCATGGGAGGAGAAAACTATGGAGCAAAGTGTAATACAACTTCTGTCGAGCTGAGCAGATGAGTATAAAACACATAATGGCAAATAGGTTTAAATAAATAAATTAAAGCATAAGCCTGGTGTAAACTGGACTGTGTTATTCGAGTCGTCCTTTTTTTTTATTATTATTATTATTATTCGAGTTGTCCATGAAAGGAAAAGCAGCGCAGAAGTGACGTCACTCAGTCACAAGGCGCTAACGAGTTCACCGGAAGTTCACTAGCTGGCTAACTCTGTAGTGTTGTGTAACTACTTAATGGGATACAGAGCACATGGAACAGCTGTGTGATGAAGATATCCGGTGAAATGGAGTCTGTGGTGTTTGTAAATGTTTAGTGAGTTAAAGACAAGAGTTTGGAGCAAAATGCGGAGGATATATACATTTAAATAGTGTTTATTTTATCACCGGTGAGCGAGAGAAGAGCGAGAGCGAGAGATGGTGTCGGTGACTGTGGGCTAAAAGCCCCGGACATTAGAGCGCCCCGGACATTAGAGCTCGGTGTGGGCTAAAAGCCCCGGACATTAGAGCTCGGTGTGGGCTAAAAGCCCCGGACATTAGAGCTCGGTGTGGGCTAAAAGCCCCGGACTTTAGAGCTCGGTGTGGGCTAAAAGCCCCGGACATTAGAGCTCACGTTATGTTTTCCGTGCTGTCCTGCGGTAGATTGCTGGCCCGAGCGGTCATCAGCGGCCTTTCTCAGACAGACAGCCGCGATTACAGCCTCATATCGGCTAGCTTTGGGTATGGGAAAGATCTCCGAAAGGGTATTTTAAAGAAATGCATGTGCTACGGTGATGACGCCTGGTTTATTGCTCGACACAGATCCGCTGATGTTTTAGGTAAGTTAACGTTAACTCAGTCTGATGTTACATTAGCAACACAACATCAAGCTTCAGCTAACAGGGCAACAAAACCCAGATTACCGGGATAGTATTCGACAGCTAGGTCTGTATAACGGGTAATATTGTATTTATGTACCAAATAATAGTCATATTTTATTTATGTACCAGATGGATTCATAAAGCCCTTATGCGTGACTTGTTACCGTGGCGCTAATCTACGCTAACCAGCATTAGCTGAAGTCTCGATAGAATCACTGATACTTTATTGGCTATTAAGTGCGTCAGTTATTAAATAAATTAGTCTATATAAATAATGATCTATATATTATTCTCTCAGTGTGCTTTTAGACATCACAGTAAGATAAATACACAGACAACAGATCGGGTCAGAATTCACAGGATGACATGTTTATAAGTCTGCATCAGGGTGTTTCAGGTGGATTTGATGCACACAGAGCCGAAGAGACTGCTGTAGGGGAAAAAGAGGGGTTTTAGGGGTCAGCAATGATTTTCCGGCTTCATATGAGCTTTTTGACTATTCGTCGATATGTTGCAGTCTAGTTAACAAGACTTTTATTGTGCTACTGATGACCAACTCAATAAAGTCATCATAGAACTTTACCAGCAGCTGCTGTATTGTCAATGCATCCAGTTTTGAAGGCCAGCTTCACAGGTCACTTTATTAAGAACACCTATACTTCTGTTGATTTGTACTGTTATCAAGGATTAAAATCTTGAGGATTCTGTGCATAAAATTATTCAGTAACAGGCAAAGAGCTTATCATATTGTTTACATCAATCACGGGTTTGGGGTTTGGCTAAAAATGTAATTGCAATTATTTTGAGCGTGACGTGGTTATTGGAGCCAGGCAGGTTGTTTGTGAACAGCAGACTCTGAATGGCAAAACAAAAAAACCAGTGAGTAGTAGTTCTGCAGGCAGCATCCTACTAACCCACATGTGCTTAGTTGTGTCCTGTTTTCTGTAAGTTGTGTTGGATAAAATTGGTCAGACAAATGTAAAAGTGTCATCAGCAAATTTCATTTTAACACAAGGGTCCTTGCTTCAGTAGAATAGAAATATTTACGTAACTATTCCTTATGCAGTGTTGTACACCAATTAGCCATAACATTAAACCCACTGGCAGGTGATGAGAAGAACACTGATTACCTTGTTGCAATGGCACCTTGCATGGGGTGGGATATAACAGGCAAAATGTGAACAGTCAGTTCTAAAAGTTAATGTGTTGGAAGCAGAAAAAATGGTTGTGCGAATTTAAGAAGGGCTAAATTGTGATGGCTAGACAACTGTCAGAGGATGTACAAATTGCAGGCCTTGGTGGGTGTTCCAGTGTTTAGTGGTTAGTCCCTCATAAAAGTGGTCCAAAGAAGGACAAATAGTGGCATTTTCAACAGCATCAGGGGCTGCATTTGTGATGCATTTGAGGAGTGAATGCCAATGTGTCTGGTCCAATCACAAAGAAGAGCCATAGCCACAGCTTTCTGCAAATGGGGCTGCATAGCCTCAGACTCCTTGGTCCCAAAAGCACATACAAAGGACAGATGAGCATCACCACTGGACCATTGAGCAAAGTAATGTTTCCCGGTCCGACAAATCACTTTTTTTTTTCTTTTTTTCTTTTTTTTTTTACATTATGTGAATGGTTGTGTATGCGCACGTTACTTACTTTGGAAGACCTGGCAGCAGGAACGCACTATGGAAAAAGGCAAGCTCGCAGATGCAGTGTATGCTCTGGGCAGTCTTCTGCTTGGACAAAATGTGTACTGCCAGGAATGTTACTTTGACATGTTCTAACTACATAAACAGCGTTGCAGACCGAATACATAATTTTATGACAGCAGTATTGCTTAATGTACTGGCCTCTTTCAGCAGGATAATGCAACCTGACACACACCAGACATCGTACAGGAAGGGTTTGAGGAACATGTCAAAGAGTTCAAGGTATTGAACTAGTCTTCAATTTTCCTAGGATTTGATCTAAATAACTGCATTGGACAAACAAATACAATCCATGAAGACCCTGCCTTGCTATTTACAGAGTATAAAGAGTCTGATGATAATGTCTTCTTACCAGATACCACAGCACACCTTCAGAGGTCTTGAGGAGTCCATGCCTTGAAAGGCCAGAGCTATTTTGACTATTTAAGGGGGACCTACACATTATTAAACAGATGGATCAATGCTATGATTGATCTGTGTATATAAATATTTTGTAATGGGCAGGCACATTTAGGGCTAAATCCTGCAGGGTTTCAGCAGTTAGCAGTGATGTGACTGTACTCTAGCATCTTGCATGACAGAGTAGTTTTTATTCTTATCACTCCAAACTTTATCACTACAAAATTCTGTTTGTTTTCCAAGAGTGACCATTGTTTCTTCTGCAGTGCAGGACACAACCACCTGTCATAAGTGTTTCCTGATGAGTATCTAATTTGTCTACTGATGTTTTCTTTGTCTTGTAGGTGTAGCTGATGGAGTGGGTGGCTGGCGGGATTATGGAGTAGATCCTTCTCTGTTCTCTGGAACTCTCATGAGGACATGTGAGAGATTGGTCAAGGAGGGCCATTTTGTGCCTAGCAACCCTGTGGGAATCCTCACTACCAGTTATTACGAGCTCCTTCAGAACAAAGTACCTCTATTAGGTGAGTGTTAGGATTATGCCTACTGATTAATTTGCATAAATAAAATAAATTTGCCACTAGTCGTGTTAGATCATGTTTCTTTTAAGGTTGGTCTAGATTGCATGGTCCGGTTGTAGATATGAAAATTTAAAATGAATATTACATAATTTGCATTAAATATATAATTAGTAATTTTGTGTCAGTGTACAGACTGAGTTATTTTAAAAGTGACTCAATAAATTGAAGTGATGCACACAGGAATGTTTTTAGACATTTTGGTTGGCTTTATTTGCATTTTTTTGTTGCTTTATTTATTTGTTTGTTTGTTTTGCTGATGGGTTTTGTGTGCAAAAAGCAGACTACATTTCAGACAGTTCTAATTCACCCTTTCAGGTAGCAGCACAGCCTGTATAGTGATGCTGGACAGGCAAAGTCATCGGCTTCACACAGCAAACTTGGGAGATTCTGGCTTCCTGGTTGTGCGAGGGGGGGAGGTAGTGCACAGGTCTGATGAGCAACAACACTATTTCAACACACCGTTCCAGCTTTCAATCGCACCCCCAGAGGCAGAGGGCTCTGTTCTGAGTGACAGGTAAAAAGAAATCTTTTTGTTCTTCCTTTCTTTACAGGGTATAAGTATCATAAAACTAGAAATGTCAAGGTTATACTGGGGTTTAAATGGTGTGTAATCCTTTCTGGTAGCATAAGAGCAGCAATCTGCTTAAATAAGCAATTAATGCGGTTAAGCACTGATGTTTGATAATGAGGACTGGGGTGCTGTCAGCGTTCCAGTCCGTCCCAAAGATGTTCAGTGGGGTTGATGGCAGGGGTGGACCCAAATGCAGGACATGGGTATAAATTCAAATTAAAAGCCTTTAATGAAGGTAGGGAGTATTTAAGGTAGTGAAAGCCTGTCTAAAATGTCTTAGAACAGGCAGGAAAAAGCAAAATGTAACAAACAGGGTTTTTGCACTGAATAAGGAGCCATGCAATGTCTAATCACCAAAGGAATTGTAGTGAAATTAGATAGTTGGTTAGCTGCCAGTGAGCGAGTTGTCCAAAGCCAGATCATGCACGTGGTTGGACTAGAGGCCCAATAACAGTCAATCCAAATGTACTTGGTGAATTACTGACATTTTTTCTTTTCTATTTTGAGCATCTAAATGTGACTCCAATTTTACTAGTTAATTAGAAATCCTTGCTTCAACACTGAGTGAATGGAAAAGACTGAGCGCTCTGTATTCTTGAACAAAAAAACTTTGCCAGGCACGGCAACATACTCAACATTACATCTTAACCCCTAGGATGTAATGTTGATGCCATAATGTCCATAAGCTGTTTCAGGTGGTATTGCAATTCATTTAGCAAGTGCAAATATACTCAGTTATTACAACTTCATAGAATATAATATATACAACTTTTGTTGGTCAATGCATAGTATAAGAACAATAGTAAATGTTTTCATGGCAACAACTGTTTTCTAATGATTAACACCATCAGTTATCTTCAAAAGGCTTTTATGTAAGGTACGGTAAAGGTAATATATATGTTTCTTTCTCAGTCCTGAAGCTGCAGACAGCACATCATTCGATGTCCAGTTAGGAGACATCATCCTTACAGCCACAGATGGGCTCTTTGACAACATGCCAGACTACATGATCTTACGAGAGCTCAAAAAGCTCAAGGTACTGTCATGGAAATTTGATGATCACAACTGTGTAAAACCAATGTCTATCTAAGTAGTAATATGACATACTCTGTTTTAGAACACAAATTATGAGAGCATCCAGCAGACCGCAAAGAGCATTGCAGAACAGGCCCATGTTTTGGCCTATGATCCCAATTACATGTCACCTTTTGCACAGTTTGCTTGTGACAATGGACTGAATGTAAGAGGTAAGCAAGATTTTACCAAATTCCTGAAATCGAAACATCATGTAAGACACAAAAAGGGGAAAGAAGTCTCTTCCTAGGTGCAATTTATGTTGGGGATATCACCATTTTTGAAATGGTGTAATTTTGTGTAAATTATGTCTGATAATTAGCACACAACAGAAAAGTACACACAACAACTATAGTGATATTTTCATTTGGTTGACTTAGATTGTTGGTAGGCATTAGATTATTGTAGGCTAATGTGTGTTTACACTATAACATTGTCAACTACATTGTGCTTCTTTTTTTACATATCTGTGATGTTAGAGAGGTTGGACAATGAAACTGAAACACTTGGTATCACCACAGTAATTTTAGTACTTATGCATTATTTCTCTGCAGGAGGAAAGCCAGATGACATTACTGTCCTACTGTCTATCGTCGCTGAGTATACAGACTGATATGACTGCAGTGTTCCACATATCCCCTGGAGTAGCCATTGCTTCCTGCTGGCAGGAGGGGCTAAAAGATTTGCCAAGGACCAAATCCTGATCCTCTCCATTGGATTTTAGATTTTGCCTCGCTGGCTTTTACAGCTTCATATGGAAAATGATAAGCATTTAAGGTAAAAAAATGTATTTTGATTGGTGAGATCAAGCCATGGCATCGTACAGTGTTTTTATTATAGTTAATAAACATAGCATACAGTATAGCCAGGAAAATTCAACCTGATCCTAACCAGTGAAAGAATTAACATTGTTCCAGCAGAACAATGTGTTAGAATGGAGATGTTAATGAAAATTGCATTATTATGCCAGGACAGGTCTTTATGAATGTGGAGTCTTGAGACAGTCTTTTGACTCTAATATGTCATGATGTCAATGATGAACCAAAATGAATCACAATGAAATTGACAATTGTCAATCTGGAATTGTATTGCTAAGTTTTTAATAAACTCCTCTATAGCTCTAGTCAATCTGGTTGTAATCTGCACTGCATTGATGTATAACACCAAAATTCAGGAACCAGGAGTAAAGGAAGTCAATTTCAGTGTATTTATTGTTCTTTTATTTTTGTTTGTTTATTTGCTTGCTTGTTTTTCAATTTTTCCACTCCGTGTGGTTAATATGTATTACATTTTTTTTTTCAACTGCTTTCAGTCATTTCTCAGATCAGAATTGAAGTTTGCAGATCTCCAAGTGCATTTCTCAAAGCAACACGTACAAACTGCACAACATAGTGGATAACCGGAAAATACGCGTCACCTGCACAAAATGCTTTGTCTATCGTGCAAAAGCGTGTTTTTTCATCAATCATTGTGTCAGCGACAGCAGAATCCCATGTCTCATTTGCATTACTCTTGCAAACCATTGTGCATCAACCAGGTGTTAAAGTAATTTACATGGTATGAATAGATAATTTTTCTGATTGATTCCATCTAACCAATCAACATCGACCCACGTCATGGAAGAACCGAAACAAAAGATCAGACTGTATACACATTTTTACTGTACTGTCAATAGTGGTACTTGCATACAGAAAACAAAGGAAACTACACATAGGCTATTTACCAACAAATGGAAACCTGAAAAAGACAAAGTGGGAAAAACTAATACATGTACAACAGAAGGTAAAGGTGAAATTATGTGGCAGTTTTCCTATGCATCATGTCGGTCCTGTGTGTTGGGCCACAGATTCTCATTCACATCACAACATATATTTTCCCTTGCTATGCATGGTGGAAAGAATCTTCTTGAGTGCCTAATCCAGCCTCTGCATGCATCTGCTGAGATGTCCTCACATGCTGCATCCATGGCAGCCAGCAGTGTCATCAGCATATGTGGCTGATGATCATAAACCTTCCACCTCCAAGCCGAGAAAAACTCTTCAATTGGGTTCAGGAACAGGGAGTAGGGTGGAAGGAATTCAATCAGCAGATTGTATATTTTCAAAGATACCGTCGTCTTCAACAATAGCACTTTGTATCTCCCTTCACTCTTATGGCATTGTTAGACATAACCATGTTGCAAATAGCTTCCTCCTGCTGAGGTGTGAAAAGAGGCCCTCTGCCACCCCTGTGAGGTTGTCTTGTAGTCCTACATGACAAAATATATTGTAAATTATAGTAGTATTAGGATCACAGGATTTTGAATCATACAGTAAATAACTAAGAATACTATATGCATGGATAACCTAAGGTGTGTTACAATATATGTAACAGTAAGTCTATATTATACATTATAATGTAAGACTTTACAGTACATTACATACCTGTTCTCTCTATGAAATGATTGAATTATTGATGACACAGTTCTTCCAACATTTGTCTTCATCTTCCATTGTAAGGCCATGATTGATAACGTGATCCACCAGTGTGGCCCTGATTTCATCTGGAATCTCTGTGTATCTTTGGCATCTTATACCCCTTCCTCTGTTGTGTCTCTGTACTCTTCCACCACGCAGTCTTAATCCTCCTCTTCTTCCTTCAGCTTCCATTATCAGAAAGGGGAACACTTGTGTTGTGCACTGTATATATATATGTGACCCAGCCAAATCAGTCTTCATGAGTTGCACCTCTATTTCACACAACTGGTTGATCATTGGTTAATTTAGAGTTGCACATATTTCTCTTTGTTAACAAAGGTGAAGACTCACCTGAGAGCAATTTCTCAATTCTGGACATATTTCTTAACAAACATGTACTCACAATTTGTAGAAATCTGTACAGACATACAATTCTGAGAACATGTTCACTCATTTTGATAGTACAGACTTCCAACCTGAGAAAAAGACTAATTGGTTTGGTGGTTGTGACATTTCAGCTGAGAACCAGGAGAAGTTATTTTGCACAGCAGGACAAAAGCACAAAGATTGTCAAAAGCGGCTGACAGATGTACAGAACCATTTGCATGTTGTCCAAATGCAATTGCAATTTGATGAAAACAACAAGACATTGCTGATATGATGTGAAAAACTGACAACAGGATCTGACGGTGGAATAGAGTAGTTTTGAGAAATGCAGTTCTGTTGTGAGAAATGACTGAAAGCAGTTGAGAAAAACTGTAACAGTGCGAGACTGCAAGGTCTTATCATATGAGTGGGCAAAAGAACTTTTTATGCTCTGTTAACCACTATGAAAGTTCACATGCTTTTGTGTGTGTGGACTTCAATGACATACTGTATGTAAAAAGTAAATACAAACTTGCTGTATATCTGTGTATGCACTAAGAAACATACTCTTGTATATGAATGTAACTTATATTTTATAAATGTAGTGTGTTAAAATGTTTCCTTCTAAGCATTTTTGTAATTATATTTTTAAATATTCTTTGAGGTGTACACTGTTAATGCACAGGGTAAATGCTAGTGCCTATGAATGCATTAGGAAGCGGTGTGTCATATTAGCTAATAAAGATCTATTTTTCTAGCTGTGTGAGGTTTTGTCCATCTAAGACACTTGATTTCTCTAAGGTGAAGTCCACTGTTGTGCTGTGTATTTACATGTACTTGATGTCACTCTTATTGTTGTTGACCCTCATCTTCTGGTTATGGTCACCACAGTGGATCATCCGAGCCAAATGTCATGATTTGGCACAGGTTTTATGTTGGATGCCTTTCCTGACGCAACCCTCCCATTTTATCCAGGCTTGGAACTAGTACTGAGATAACTGTTTAGATTCTGCTTTCTTAGGACAAAATGTGACACTTGCTAATATCACACCTCCAATGCTGACTTTATTCATGTTTTCCATTTATAAGACTTTTTTCCAAGATAATATATAAACTATCTATACATATTTCCATAGAAATAAACTTTAAAAGTAGTAAACACACAATTACATATCACAAACTATCACTCTGCAAATCATTTTCAAAAACATATAAATGTAGTCTCCCCTGGCACCTCTACACATGTCCCTTGGTGTGTTTAAATCTAATTTACTCTTCCTTTTTGCCATCACTGTCTCTAGCATCATCCTCAGTGTCACTGGCGTACACCAAACTGGGTAGGTTGGATTTAATGGTTTCCTCCTGATCATTTGTTACAGCCCCAAAAAGCAGGGAACAGATCTAGAATATAAAAGTAAAACTACAAATTTATTATGCATGTACATTTCCTTGATGTCAAACTACCTCAGTTTTTCTGTCATGATCAAGGTATCACAGTTTATTTAAATTATGGCATTGCTACACTGTCATTATTTCTTGAATATAACACTTTTCAGACCTTAAAAGTGGCTGGTGTTACTGCTGTGGACAAAGCAGATCCAGAACTTATTTCATTCAAAGATCTGGATTTAGTGAAATCCTCTCCTCCCCCAACAAGTTGCATAAGCTTCGTCACATGGAAAGTTGGTCTGAAGAATGGACTTCCCTGGCTAGAAGCCACCTGCTCCCCAGCTGAATGGACTGGATGGTTGACTGTTACATTAGTAGCCTCTACAGTTGCTGGACCTTCAATTAGTGAAACACCCACTAAACTGTAAATAAGAATAAATAAAGATGTTTCTAAATAGAATTTTAAGTGTTATGCTTTATTATTGTATTAAAAATACACAAATTTACTCTTCTCACTCTTACTCTTCTTCTAATTATTCTCAGAATGAGTGTTGGAAAAATATCCTGGGACCTTCTGTTCCAGACATTGTTGTCAAGTAAAAAAAAAACATTTACTGTGATTAAAGTAGTAAAGAATTGTGTTTTCTGCAAAATGAATAAATAGTTGTTGTGGTATATATCGTTATTGTGGTATATATAAACACAGGGAGGGTGGGGGGGGGGGTTGCACTTTAGCACCAATCAGAGCAGCAGTAGCTACTCTCTACGTTCTTCAAATAGCATGGAGAGTAGAAATGGGTTCAGATCTCCTGCGCGCACACAAAAAATTTTTTGTGGTACGTAGTAATGTAAGAAGTGCAGACTTCGGTTTGTGTTGAACTTGTATGACCCCCAAAAACTCCAGTTTATGGTTAATGCTTCTTGTCCCAATTACCTGTACATATTTGTTGTGAAGGTGGTCTAATTTATGTCTCTACATTTAAACAAAAAGGATAGACCCTGCCATTGCTGTCTGTATATATCATCTCTGAATGTATGCACTCTGAACTAACTGCATGCACCTGGCTGCAAGACGGGGCAGAGACAAAAAGCAGAAAGGAGCAGCCAATCAGAGCTACTCTCTACCCTCTTTAAGCAGCAGAAAGAGTAGAAACGGGTGCAGCTTTCACACTAAGTTAGGTATTTCTAGTTTGTATGTTCTTTCCTGTTGTTTTGTGGTTATAGGAAGTGATTTTATATATGTGTGTGTGTGTGTATATATATATATATATATATATATATATATATATATATATATATATATATATATATATATATATATCTTCATTTGCTGTGGAGTTTCTGCTTGTTTGTGTCTCCCAAAGCCCACAAACCATACTGTTTCTTGCTATTTCAAGATAGTGAGAGAGGGTAGAAAAGTTAGGAATAGTCTCTGAACCAGCTAAGCCATAAGCATTTTCATACCAAAGCAGCTGTTCATATTTAAAACATAAGCATCTTTATGCGCATAATGTTTTAAACCTTTCTTCTAGCATCTTATTTAGATTATATTAGCCATTTTGTTTTTTTGATTTTTTTTATGTAATGATCATTTCATGCAAAAACACTAACTGACGCTCTGCTTTATCTGTTTAAAAAAGCAAACAGTTCATAAAAAACATTTCCTGGGTTATTTAAAAAGGCTTCTCTGCTGCTATTCATCAGTTTCCATCATGATTTATAAGAATTCCCTGATTTTTGCACAGACTAATATATTAGAAAAATATTTGTAAATTACTAGAAATTAATTATATGTATGTATGCATGTATGTATGTACAGGTATGTATGTATGTATGTATGTATGTATGTATACATGTATGTATGTACGTATGGTATGTATGATTTACCTAATTAAAAACATTAATACATAGGCACATAGATAAATAGATGAATACACATGGCCTAAAGTGATGCCAAAGACATGGTTCTGGAGAGAGAAGTATAGTAAACCCCTCACCCTCCTAGATGCAGGGAGAGTTTAATTGGTACCCACAGGGTGGAAATGCAGCTCTTTGAGCTGTTGACAAGTTCTTCCTGTGTTTTTTCCCTTGTCTTTTTGTTAGCTGTTGCACTTTTCCATACTCCACCTCTTCTGTGTACTAGATAAAATAGCTTCTTTTTCTTCTGTTCCAGTGTTAGCTAGAAATAAGTTGTCTTTGGCATGGTGTTGGAGGCAAGGGCCACTTAGGTTAAGAGTATAAATCACCCAGCTCTACTTTGTCCCTCCATTAGTTTGTCTACTCAGGAGAGAGAATAGCTGTGAAACAACTGTGATCAGAGACTGGTGGACTCTTCTATGAAGCCATACTTCTATGAAGCCATTCCTTAGAGTTTTCTCAAGTGCTTTCTTAGAATGCTCCTCCTTGTTGTAGGGTAGGACCAGGGAGTGTTTCAGGTTGACAGAGAAAAACAGTGTCAAAAACTCATGAACTTCATCACATCACCCAAAGTTGCAGGGAGAGTTTACTGTGGCTCAGTGAACACAGGGTGGTATATGCTTTGTGTCTTACCATAGTGCTTTTTCCCTCCTCACTCTATTACATCTATTTTCAATATGCCTTTTTCTGTATATGTGTATATTGCTCAAGGCAAATTAACATGTGATTAATCAGATCCGAGCATCTTCTGCAGTAAGTAACAAGTCAGTTATGATGCCTTTCTATAATAGCATTAACTTTTAAAGCAATTTGTGCTATATATATTTTGTGGCAACATACAGACATGCCCATTAATGAGTACTGGGTGACTGTAACACCTGTTGTTCGTTTACCAGTTGGAAAATAGAGTCAAGGGGGTGGGCAAGAAACTCCTTACCTTCCTCTAGATGCAGGGGGAGTTTAATTGAGGCCCAGTGCACAGGGTGGGAAAGCAGATTTGTTAAGGGGTTGTTAAGGTTGTTAAGAGCTGCTGTTAAGTTGAGCTCTTTCTGTTGTTTTTTTTTCTTGTTGTCTTATTGTTAGCTGTTGCACCTTTCCATATTACACCTCTTCTGTGTACTAAAAAAAATAGCACCCAGACATACCATGTTAATGTGCTAAAAAAGGGGATTGAGCTTGCATCTATAACATATGCATGCTACCTCCCCCACAGATCACTTACATAAGAGGGAAAAATTGAGAGGGTTGAAATATTAGGAATAGTGTCATACCAAAACAGCTGTTTATATTTAAAGCATTATGCGCATAATTTGTTTCAGACCTCTTACAGCATCTCATTTAGATTATATTAGCCATTTAGTTCTTTTTTCTTTATGTAATGATCATTTCATGATCAAGTTCTGCTTTATGTTTTAAAAAACAGTTAAAATAGGTTGTAAAACAGAAAATGAAATAGAGCTTCATTTGTCAGTGCAAAATAATATACTCAAGTAGGAGAAATGTGAAGAAATATCATGAAAAAAATTCTTAACCAGGAAATAAAATGCTTATTCCTGTTAAGAACTACTGATTTAATTTTAACTACAGATTTAATACATTAACAGTTTATTAGAAATATTAAAAGGAGACCATAATTCCTCTGGGGGATGTCCTGGGAGCATTTTGGCCTGACAGCAGAGTCACCAGGAGAAGTGGGCAGGGTGATTAATGAGTCTCCAATCACAGCAGTGGCAGGAACTCCGCACCCTCTACTAGATGCAAGGAAAGTTTTATGGGGCCCAGTGCATACAGGGTGGTGAAGGAGATTTTGTGATTTGTTTATTTATTTATTTATTTTTAAATAAAAGAGCACCATCTATACAATGGTGTTTGCCCGTTCTTGATTTATTTCTTTGCACATGTGTCACACTTTAATGTTTCAGATCAAACAAATTTAAATATTAATCAAAGATAACACAAACACAGCATGTATTTTTTAAATGATCCTTATTATTAAGGAAGAACAAAATCCAAACCAACATGGCCCTGTGTGAAAAAGTTTGGCTGAAGACATGCTTGGCCAGTCTAACACCTTTACCCAGAGCTTTAGACAGTGGTAGTCTTGGAGGTGTGTTTTGGGGACGTGATCATGTTAGAACACTGCCCTGCAGCCCAGTCTCTGAAGGGAGGGGATCATGGCCTACTTCTGTAGCTCACAGTACATGTTGCCATTCATGGTTCCCTCAATGAACTGTAGCTCCCCAGTGCAGGCAGCACTCATGCAGCCCAAGACCATGACACTCCCACCACCATGCTTGACTGTAGGCAAGACACACTTGTCTTTGTACTTCTCACCTGGTTGCCTCCACACACACGCTTGACCCCATCTGAACCAAATAAGTTTATCTTGGTCTCATCCTTAGTCTGCTTGTCTTCAGTAATCTGTTTGCAGGCTTTCTTGTGCATCATATTTAGAAGAGGCTTCCTTATTTGGACGACGGCCATGCAGACCAATTTGATGCAGAGTGCTCCGTATGATCTGAGCACTGACATGCTGACCCCCCAGCCCATCAACCTCTACAGAAATGCTGGCAGCATTCATATGTCTATTTCCCAAACACAACCTCTGGATATGACACTGACCACGTGCACTCAACTTCTGTGGTCGACCATGGTCGAGGCCTGTTCTGAGTGGAACCTCTCATGTTAAACCGCTGTATGGTCTTGTCTACCGTGCTGCAGCTCAGTTTCAGGGTCTTGGCAATCTTTTTATAGCCGACACCATCTTTATGTAGAGAACATTTCTTTTTTCAGATCCTCGGAGAGTTCTTTGCTATGAGGTGCCATGTTGAACTTCCAGTGACCAGTATGAGCGAGTGAGAGCGATAACACCAAATTTAACACACCTGCTCCCATTCACACCTGAGACCTTGTAACACTAACAAGTTACATGACACCGGGGAGAGAAAATGGCTAATTGGGCCCAATTTAGACATTTTCACTTAGGGGTGTACTCACTTTTGTGGCCAGCGGTTTAGACATTAATGGCTGTGTGTTATTTTGAGGATTAAAGTGTAATTTGTCACATGAAAAGATATCAAATATTTACAAAAATGTGAGGGGTGCACTCACTTCTGTGAGATACTGTATAACCCACCCTTTGACAGATGCTACTTTAACAAGATAACCAATTTTAGACACATTACCTGTCAGTAGTTTAATGTTACAACTGAACAACACCACATCATACACCATTATAGCCACATGAACCTAAGCATAGTGATAATATTATAGCTTAATCATTTAATAACACATATGAATATACACAGGTATGTCACAGGTGCAAACTGAAAAATTTAGTATGGTATTTGCACAAGATATTAAGTTGTGGACTCAGTAGGTGACCACAATATAACTTTTAGTTTGTGGCCTCAAAATATTCGATTGTGTCCTTAGTATTTTATCTCCTAACAACATACCTTATTAAAATTTACCATCAGGAAACACCAGCAGCATTGTCCTTTTTTTACAAACAAGAGATTTTATATACTATCTCTAGATGTGTCTGACATCTTAAATTCTTCAAGTGGAAGATATTTTGTCACCTGTGTGCTGCAACTTCCTGGGCAACAGACACCTGGGATGGATTCTCATTGCCTGGATCCACTAGTGTAGCCAATACTACTACAGCCTCCAGCAACATATCCTCCAAACTGAACGACACAGGACTAAAAGAGAGTATTCCGTATTAATCACTGTCTACCAAACATTTTGAAGACTTAAGTAAATGCATCCTTACTTTCCAGATGAACCAAAGTGGACAGACACTTGTAGGCCGTGAGACTCTGCAAATGTCAGCAAGCCCTAAAAATAAACAAGTGCATGATATTTAACTAGCTGCGTCTTGTGTACAGCAACCACATTCATAATAAAGGTCTAGGACATTGTGAAATAACATTGCCATCCATCAAATCAGCAATCTACAATATACAGTATATCTTTTTAGAACAGACTGACCTGATACAGGTCTGTATGACCCCCTCCTCACTCTATTCAAATGCATTACTTACTTGGAGTCTGCCATGGACACTGTGTTCCATCCAACTCTGTAACTCACTGTGACAGTTTAGTGGCCTAGCAATGCAGCTGAGTCCAGACATCTGTCTTTCTGTATCAGCCACTTGACATACACACTATTCTATAAAGATACTATCCAGGACATCCAGTCCAGACACATGTAACAGATTACTCCAAACTAGTAAAATCTGAGTCAGGGGTTATATGTGTAAGGGCAGAGCTAAGCATTAGTCTAACAATTGCAGGTCTAAGGCAATTCTGTTCTAATATAAAACTAAATAAAACAAAAATCAATATTTAACCTCAAATTTATTCTCTCAAGTGACTGTCAAAAATATTTTTTTGTTCATACCCTCAGTTCTTTGAGACATAAGGTTATATCTGAGTCCACTTTGAGATGGAAGTAGTCAAACTCATCAGGATGTAGAAACATCTCTGTATACATGATGCGATCTGTGTGCAAACCATTGACATTTTAAAAAGTAGAAAATTCTTTTGTTTCATTCTGTTTTTAATGCAGTAGTTCATATAATCATAAAATCACTGAAATACATTCCTGACCATTGTCCTCATCAAAATAATTCTTCAGTATCATTCTTGTGGGTGAAATGGATAGTGTTATTTCCTCTTGTGAGACAGGGAAGTGCACCATGATGTCACTGAGAAGTCTGAGAAAATATCGAAATCTCTCATGTTTGAGTGAAACATATCTAAAGATCCCTCAATGACCAATTAGTTTAATACCTCTGAAAATATGAGCGAAATAGGAGAAATTTGATTTAAGTACATACCATATATAAAACAGAATATATCAAAGAATATAATTTTTAAACAAAACTGTATCACAATTATTGGCACCCCAAAGGTTCTTATGAAACAAAATACTATTAAAAGCTATGTGTGGTGAGCATCATACACATATCCATTTATATTCACTGAACAATTTATTATTATATATTTTCTAGAAAGCCAATTGTGTATCAGCAGTGGAATGCCATAAACTGTCCCATACGGTGCATCACACTTGGCTCCACTTCTCTCAGCCAAGAATTGAAAGCTAAGAATGCAGCAGGTTCACAAAATATGGACAGTTGCAACCCACAAAGCACTGTTGTAACATTTTTAATAGAGATTTTTAATCTCCTACAATAAATTTACAAGCATCCTGGACCTGGCTTTCATTATCATTATAAATACTTTACAAATGTCTCTGGCATATTTGATTCACTAAGATGTGCTGAATGACAAGTAACAATTATTTGTAGGTAAATACTGTATACATAACAGTTATAAGCCTACTTTGGATGTGCCTTTAGAATGTTGGGACACAAGTGAGCTGGAAAAACTGCTTGCAGTGCTTCACATTCTTGGTACCCCAAGTTGTGCGTCTTGGTTATTCCTATAATTTTTTAACACAAGGTAATGCATTTATATATGAAAAAACACACAACTAAAAATCATATATGAGATATGTGAGCATAATGTATCAGATAAATAATCATGGTGAGAGAGATGAATGTCAGTGCTTATAAGCTAGTGCACACTGCCCCCTAGTGCTACAGATAAAAATCTAAATTTCATCTGTACATTCCCAACTGTACAATCAACTTACCATTCCTGCACTTAAACTGGAATACCACCCTGTGGTCGAAGATGTTGATAGTTATCTCACATCTGTACACACTGCGCTCTAATGTAGAGATGCTGCGAAAGAGGGGCAGCACCGACTATAAAACACATACAATTTAAGTTAAGATAAGATAAGATAAGATAAGATAAGATGATGTAAGATATACATTTATTCGTCTCACAATGAGGAAATTTCACTGTCAGTACAAATAAGATCCATACCCTGAATATTCTTACAGGAACTGAATGTTAAAATAGAGGCTATTATGATTTCCCTGACTTGGACTAAATTTTTATAATGCAGACTACTAACTTGTAGAAAAGTTGTAGCAGTATTATCAGGGGCAACTAGGTCATTTGCCCGGGACGGACAAGAGGATATAAGTTTTTTATTCATAGTATCTTATTATTCACAGCAGTCAGGTTAAACACGATGTTAATATATTTAAGTGTGTGTGCGTGTGTGTGCGTGTGTGTGTGTGTGTGTGTTCTTCTTTAATCTTTTCAACTTGTTCAACAACCTGACTGTTTCAAATGATAAATCTTAAAGGAAAAGATACCTGTGACACAATATATAGCAACTTGACTACTTGACTACTTTTGTCTAGAAATGTAACTTTTACCCTATGTTCATTAACTGAAGATGAAAAGGAAGAAGGGATGCCAAATTAATGGGAATGTACAAATCAATATGAATGAATGAACTATCTGACATGCAGTGCCACAGTGAAAACAAACCCTTCAATGTATTGCCCTTATGTCACATGATCTCTTTTATAATAATAATAAAACAAAAACATTCAGCAGGGAAGAGCTTTTTTTTTTCTTTAAAAATCAATGCTAGCTTTGTAAATTCAATCTACCTTTAAAAGCAATCAACACAATTTAATTGCATTTAAACTGTGCAATTCTGTTTAAGATAGAAACGCAATCACAGCAGTGAAAAGAAAATGTAATGTAGTCCATATTATGTATTAATACAATGCAAATAATTGCACATCATTGTGAACTGGGTTGTGAACATAGTTAATTGGGCCTCTAGGCAAAGATAAACATGGGACTTGGCAATCACTTTGGCACTTCATTTCTCTAGTGAACTATCTAATGAACTGATGATCTGTCCATTTGCGTAAAATGTACAATTCTACTGAAATACTTAAAAAATTGTGCACAGTTAGAACTTTTTCATACCTTTAAGGATACTTTGCATTTTGCAGACTTATATTCCTGTCGCTGGTCTGAACCTGAGGTATAATTCCGGAAGAACATGCGAGAGAAGAGGAAACATGCATAGGCCGAATGGGTCTGGTTTACTGTCCTCACAGCCAGCTTTAAAGTGTGAAACAGGAGAAAAAAGCTTATATTTGTTGTAATGACTTTTTTTTTTTTTTGGAGATATTATATTATATTATATTATATTATATAGGTTATTCAGCTATGGCGATTCTACCTAAAAAAAAAGGCAGGTAGCAGACTGATTTATATGTTTCACATAACTGGATGTTTGCATAAAATGAAGACTAAACGATTGTGAGTCTCCACATAAATTCATAAATTCTAAAGGGTACTTTGGGTGCTCTTAAATTCTATGTGACTCTACTGCAAGCCCACAGCAAAAGAGGGCAGAAGACTCCTTCCAAAACCCCTTGAAATTATGAGTGATTATCAGTCAAAGTGGATAGAAAACAATGGATAAAACAAGAGAAACAGATTTCAAATAAAAGGCTCTTAATGTGCCTATATTAATTTAAGTGATTAAACACAGTATGGTATGAGAAGTATTAAAATTAATTATCAATAACATTAGCTCCATGACAAGCTGTTTGTAAGGGCTGCAAAAATGAAGTCTTAACTGAAATCATATATTGTCAAGATTAGAGGTTAATTAGCATTAATAATTAATAATTCTATTTATAGAATATTAAATAAGATAATTCTTGTAAATAAAATAACATGATTAGAGTTTATGGGGACTCTGAGTAGAGAATCACCCACAAGATGCAGTATGTGTGATTTTCTGAATACTTTCAAGTTACAAAATATTTTAAACCAAAATATGGTTTTCTAAGCCAGAAGGTTAAAAGTTACCAGCTAGAGAATATTTTAACATAATTTTGATCTCAAATTTACATCCACAGAAAAAAACATGTCAAGACTTGAAGTGAGTAGTCTACAGTACATACAGATACGTAAAAATATACCAGTATAAAGAAGCTTATCTACAAAGCTTTTTTTTCAAGCGAGACTTCACCAAACATTAAATTTAAGTGTACCAGTAATCAGTGTTTTGTTACAAAGAACAATTTAAATGACAAAAGTTATTGAGTTTAAATAAAACTACATAGTGTATGTCTATGATCTTAATATCTAACTATCATTAATCAGATATTTTTTAGATTTTATATTTAGTTTTGCTTATTTTTAAGAACAGTGCTACTAATTCTAGCTAAGTGAGCAATGAATTTTTTGTAAACTCTCCTGTATTGTTTGCGCTTCATTTAAACTGTGTAGTGAACTTATTTCTGTGTTGTTTTATGTAGCTTTATTTCTTTATGTAGCATCGTGGTCCTCGAGGAACGCTGTTTCATTTCACTGTGTGACTGCACCAGCTATATATGATTGAAATGACAATGAAAAGTTGACTGTAATAATGGTGAACTGCATGAGCCAAGATGTGGTAGGCATTAGGTATATTACCCCTTTCTCCAGTGGGTCCAACCAAATATCATCACCGATACGTGACAGAGCATGAACTGCCTTTCCAAAAACTGAGGGGAAAAATACAAACAAAAAAGCAGAGAGACTTAGAACATAATAACTGGCAAAATCTCACCTGAGAGAGAGAGAGAGAGAGAGAGAGAGAGAGAGAGAGAGAGAGAGAGAGAGAGAGAGACTTACCTTTCACACCATTTCCTTCAATTACACACTTCATTTTTTCAGTAACGTCAATATTCATCAACACTGTGGTCAATAGTAGCTACACAATTAGATAATTAGTCAGCTTACTACTTAGACTTGCACTACACTAGTTGATAATGTTAAATGAATTTAAATTACTTAAAAATCTATGAAGAGATTTATTCCCACGTATTTACTTGAGCCAAACGACTGACAGCAAACCTGCTAAAAAAAAAACCCCAGAGGCGCTCGTGAGCGCTGCACGTGCGGCGCGTTCAGAGCGCCACCTGCAGGACTATTGTGACTCTGTTCATCTCTCACATCCGAGCTAAAGTTGGCTTTTTAATTATTATTATCTATTATCCGTTCCACTTTAAAAGGAAAAAGACTTACGACCTTGCTCCTCTAGATGGCGCCATGAAACGTAATAAAATTACACTTAAAATTCTGTTTACACTGTGCATAAGCGGTTAAATCAGCTTATTCTTTATGTATTTGCAGCTCCTAGTGCAGAGGATGCCTTTCATAATTTGAAATCTTTCTGTGAAACAAACGTTCAAGAATCGTAAGCTAGGAACTGTAAAGAGTGTGAGTCGGAAAGATTAGGGTGTAACACCAGGCAAGGCATGGGAGCTGAACTCAGCAATGTCATGTTCTCTACGAAAGTGCATGCGTTTTGAAAGCATTTATTATAACGTTGTCCAGACATACAGGAGTAAATGATGCCAAATGGTGACAGACAGTTGTGTTCAGTGATTTGTCCTCCCTGACATTAATGGCTGACAGCAGTGAGTGGCATTCTGTACGGAGAGGAAGAGGAACAACCCGCAAAGGAAAACTCTCTCAGCCGCACAGGGCACAGGACGAGGCTGTGGACCGCCAACGGGACAAACGCAGAATCACAGAAGCGATGTAAGAAAAGAAAAATTCTGGTAAAAGTTCGAGTTAGTAATCGGTTAGTTTTTGTGCACGGGGTATCATCCCGATTTGAGTATAAACCTTTTCTCGACCATTCACTTATAATAAAGCTTCCTCTTAAGGGATCACAATACTGTGTATCTCTGACAATACTGTGTATCTCTGACAATACTGTGTATCTCTGACAATACTGTGTATCTTTGACAATACTGTGTATCTCTGACAATACTGTGTATCTTTGACACAATACTGTGCACCTTTGACACAATGCTGTGTATCTATGACAGTACTTTGCACCTTTGACAATACTGTGCACCTTTTGACAATACTGTGCACCTTTTGACAATACTGTGCACCTTTTGACAATGCTGTGTACCTGAAACAGTGCTGTGTACCTGAAACAGTGCTGTGTACCTGAAACAGAGCTGTGTACCTGAAACAGAGCTGTGTACCTGAAACAGAGCTGTGTACCTGAAACAGAGCTGTGTACCTGAAACAGTGCTGTGTACCTGAAACAGTGCTGTGTACCTGAAACAGTGCTGTGTACCTGAAACAGTGCTGTGTACCTGAAACAGTGCTGTGTACCTGAAACAGTGCTGTGTACCTGAAACAGTGCTGTGTACCTGAAACAGTGCTGTGTACCTGAAACAGAGCTGTGTACCTGAAACAGAGCTGTGTACCTGAAACAGTGCTGTGTACCTGAAACAGTGCTGTGTACCTGAAACAGTGCTGTGTACCTGAAACAGTGCTGTGTACCTGAAACAGTGCTGTGCATTCCTGACAATACTGTGCACCTTTTGACAATACTGTGCACCTTTTGACAATGCTGTGTGCCTGAAACAGTGCTGTGTACCGGAAACAGTGCTGTGTACCTGACAATACTGTGCATTCCTGACAATGCTGTGCACCTTTTGACAATACTGTGCACCTTTTGACAATACTGTGCACCTTTTGACAATACTGTGCACCTTTTGACAATGCTGTGTACCTGAAACAGTGCTGTGTACCTGAAACAGTGCTGTGTACCTGAAACAGTGCTGTGTACCTGACAATACTGTGCATTCCTGACAATACTGTGCACCTTTTGACAATACTGTGCATCTCTGACAGTACTGTGTACCTGACACAATGTTGTGCACCTTTGACAATACTGTGTACCTGACACAATGTTGTGCACCTCTGTGTACCTGACAATACTGTGCATTCCGGACAATACTGTGCAGCTTTTGACAATACTGTGCACCTTTGACAATACTGTGTACCTGGAACAATACTGTGCACCGTTGACAATACCCTGTACTTGACACAATACTGTGTACTTGGCAAAAAACTATGTACCTTTGACAATCTCTTGCTCAGCATAACAGCAAATTTATGCTGCACGCCTACTTGTTGAAGATGTAATGTAAATACTCGAGTATATTAGAAGATATAGCATACATAGTAATGACATTTAAATGACGCATAGATATATGTGCAATAACATTAATCCTTGGATGATTACCGTTTATTTAAAATAATTATATGAAACATTCAAGTAACTAACTGAAGAAAATGAGTATGAACTGGATAATTTCATTCTTAGACCTTCAACAAAGTGCTGATGATGTGCTTGATTTAAAATGTAATGCATATGCAGGACTTCATGTCCACCCTGAAGCTAGCTACACAACTACCATACTTGTGACTAAGGTTGGTGATGCAGGCCATGTATCTCTCCTGACCTGCCACTATGAGGAGCATCTCTTTCTCATAGGAATTACTTGAAGGCATGCTGCTTCAGGAAGCTTGCACTACCCCTACCAGGGTGTCCCTGTGCACCTTTTACAGATATCGTTCTTAAAAGTTAACACAAAACATTGGTCTGTAAGAAGAATCTTCATACTTATACATGTTAAGCTGTTAATATTTACTTCTCATGCACTTGCAGCAATGAGCTGAGGTGTGAAGACTTCTGGCCAGGATGGAAAGGTAACTTTCACATTGATATTTCATACAAGTCCCATAGAGTTTGTCAGCTAATGTAACATGTCTTCTGTCTCACTTATGTGTTGTCTCAGAGATCATGTCTGGCTGCTTGGCTGAGATTGAAGATAAAACAGTTGAAGGAACTGATTGCTTCATGGAGTGTATATGTTATGGTCTGGGCAACTTTTCCTCCTCTGTGTCTGCTAGATATCAGCTTGCCATGTTGCTACTGCTGTTGGATGCATTGCAGGTGAATCTGCTATTAATACTTAAAATACACTTTTATTTAAGTAGAACTGAAAGGCTTTTGGTAAAAATTATTTTCTGTTTTTCAGATTGCTGTGGTCCGGTGCAGCCTGTATGACCCTGTGTTTACAGTGTCCGAATGTGAAACTCTCAGAGAGTTGGGCTTTAATGTGCTGAGTGAAAATGAGGTACACATGCAGAACCATAGCTTTTTGCTTTGATATCTGCTTCAGACTGGTACTGTCAAGATCTAATATTCCTTTGGGATTGGACTAGCACTGATGCTGAGAACACATGCATACATGCAACACCATGTATGCAAATACAGCTGATTTTTAAAAACAAAAACTGAAAGAAATGTTTTTACTGTTTTAAAATGTGGAAAGATGCAGGCACTAATTTAAGCAGCCAGTAAGCTGCTTAGCCAAAAGGTTATATGTACATAGGAATATTTTTTCTTTCCAAAGTTTTTCATATGGTGTTGGGCTTAATAATAGCCTAAATAATAATAATAAGCCTTAATAATAGCCTTTTGACAACACAAAGTTGTCAAAATTGTATAGACTAGAGCTGTAAGTGCTGTTGGACTAGCTTTTTAATATCCAGTCAGGGGAAAATCAGCTTTATGTGGATCAATTCTAAGCTTTGTTTGTATTTAAAAAATGACTGTCCCTTACACTGACATGGCATGGTTCGTTTGTCAGGAAGGAAAGCGAGCAGTACGCCACCCCACCCTCTTCTACTTACTGCATTGTGGAAAAGCTCTGTACAACAATCTGCTGTGGAAGAATTGGAGTCCTCAGATCCTACCAAAGGTCATCATTATTGGCAACAGTTTTCTTGGCATTCAGGAGCGGTATGTGGCCTCACCCACCAGCCAGATTCAGAGACTGAATGTATAGCAAACTGAGAAATTAATCATTTTGTTTACTAGCTGCTAGACAAGAGACAACTCCAGCATTTTGAACCTGAGATATTGCTGGTAGATTAAATATTTTTCTATTTTTAGACAAACACCATATTTCAGAAGGTGTTTTGTTACTCAAATACAATAGTTACAAAAAATGGTAACAATAAAATATTAAAACATGTTTAATTTATTTCTAAATATTCTTAAAAAGTGATGTGTGGTAGAATTATATATTGCAAAATGGCATCAGATTGTTAATATTATATACTTATGTCTGTGTTTTTAATTCTTCAACATATTTGTTATGATTTCTAGGATGCTTCAGAGGGAGCTTGACAGAGACTACAGCTTTCTTTCCGATGTATCCTTAAAGTTTTTTTGTAGATGTGCAAATTATACCACAGATATTAAGACAGAAATTGATTTAATCTGTTGTTTAATTTAAAAGTTGTATATTGAGTTATACTGATGAAGACACTTTTCATAAAAGTCACAGTCTTAAAGAATAGTGTTTTTGCAATTGTCATCAGGAATGTGATAAATGTCCAAAACAAAGAAAAAAGCTGTGAAATTTTGGAAGTATGTAATTAGTTGTTTTAAATGTGTAATATATTTAGACAGAAGGCACATGTTTGTTCTTGCTGTTGTAAGTTGTATACCTTGACATGGTTGTGTTTAAGGTAACAGATGTGTGTGAGGAGACAAGCCTGCCCTGCTCACAGCGTTTCTTAGATGTGTTTAATGACACTGCTGTAATCCGTTTCCCTCCACACAAGCTTCATAAACTCCCGGAATCGATCTGGTATGAGCCTTCAGAGCCTCAGTATGAACACTGCCAAGATCTGGAGATCATCCAGCAAGTCAGAAAACCAAAATAAAAATTATAATTGTGCTTGAACAAATGTGTGTGTGTGTGTGTGTGTGTGTGTGTGTGTGTGTGTGTGACCCTCCCCCACAAAGTTAACGATCTGTATGTCGGCAATCTCTGCAGTGGTAGGTGTCTCAATTCTGTGGGGTCTCTTTCTCCACAAGCATTACTTCATCATTAGACTTGCATTCTCCATTTACTAAGGCCGGTTCAGAGATGGTTGCGGTAATTATCTCTTTTGACTCTGTTGGATTCTTTATTGCAAGTATTGATGATTTGCCTTCATCTTCATCGGGTGCAGTTGTTACATCTCCATTTTGTATGTCAGACTCAAATTCCCCATTCACTTGGGTATGGTCAGGTCTGTCCTCCAAGGCATCTGTTTTTTCTGGTTCATTCATAGCATTTCCATCAATCACCTCTATACTCTGCTCCTCACTGGATGCAGCTTCCTCAACAACCTTGACTTCACTGGATGAGTTTGCTTTCATTTTCTCTGATTCCTCATTAGCTCTTCTCTCTTTCAGTTTCTCTTTGAATTCCATAAGCCTCATGCTGGAAAAATAACACGAAGTTAAGGACAGCCCAACCTGTGCTATGTAACAGCCCTGTGCTATGTAACAGCCATTCACATTAGGTCATTAAAGTCCACTTTACCTGTATGAAGTCTTCAGGATACCATTTACAAGAGCTAACTGCTCCAAAGTAGTCTCAAAAGAAGGAACCAGATTCTGAATAAAGATAGTAGTTCATTACAAAGCACTGAAAAAAAATCAGGATTATAATTGCATTATTATGTGATCATGCTCATACCTCAGGAGTGCTCAGGTCTGTGAGCTCAGCCCCCGCCTGTCGTATGGACCGTTCCACACGCACTGCATGCTGGGTGATGGCTTTCAAGAAGTCAGAACTGCATTTAGTCTGCGGATGATTGTCACCATACTAGATACATAAACAGTAAATTTAAATAAACTTATGTACACTTTTGCCGTGAATATAAATGTTCACAAATGTGTTCCTGTAGGGGTTCCATACAACTTAAACCTTTTTCATTGTAACTTTGAACAAATGTTTTAAACTCATGGTATCTTAAGTATGTAACCTAGTGAACCAGCATTAATGTATTCAATGTTAGAGATTTAAGCACATATGTACGTCGCTCTGGATAAGGGCGTCTGCCAAATGCTGTAAATGTAAATGTAAACCCATTTTTAAGCCAAAGTTGCTGAAAACTGTAGCATCTTACCTGCTTCTCAAACACGTTGTGTGCTTCCTTCTCTTGAGCCATGGCTCCTCTGTAATCTCCTGCTACACACATCCTCTGAGCCAAGAGGTGGTGACTGTAAAGAGACATTTACAACTTGACAATCTGAGTCACCGCTGATCATAAATGTATAGTGTGTTAGCTCTGACTTGGGAACATAGTTTATCTTACTTCAGGGCAGTTGAAAGATCCATGGCACCTCGGAAAGAAGTATTGAGTCTCAGTGCACTCTGTAGATATTGCAGGGACTGATCCCCCTGGAGCATTAATCCCAAAGAACTCTGAAAGATGGTGTTAAATGGTTTAAAAATTATGGTGATGATGAATAGACAGGAGTGTTATGGTATTAAAGTAAATGTTTTTATCCTCACATCCAGTACTGCTGTATATGGATGATCCTCCCCATGTACTGTTACCATAAGCAATTTAGCTCGATACAGACACCTCAAGGCCAAAGCAGTCTCTCCTCCAGCAAACAAGTACACTGCCAACAAAGCCTAAAGAGACATCAAAAATGGGTCTTTTCTAACTTTTCATAGATTTTCATATCGCATGAATTTTTATATATATATATATATATATATATATATATATATATATATATATATATATATATATATATATATATATATATATGAGAGAGAGAGACTGCACAATGCTTTTTCTTTACATTTTAAAATAACTTACATATTGTTGAATGGTATTTGGGTGGTCGAAGCCCAGCACTCTCTCACTGATGACAACCACCTTCATTTGTACACTGCGAGCCTTACAATAAATTAAAAAAGATTGTTAAAGGTAAGTAAGAAACGATGTTATTTATTGTTACTTCAGGCTGGAAAACATGGCAATGATATAGAACGAATAATAAGATAAATGTCTACCTCAGCAGGGTGGCCCTGAACATAAGCTATTTTAGACAGTAAACTGAGACAGTTGCAGGCCTCAGGGTGTAAACTGTCACAAACACGGCCAAACAAGTACGCTGCCTCTTTCAACTGCTCATATGCCTGCTCTAGCAACCCTGCAAAAGAAATGCTTTTAACAACATGAATAGTTTTACTATTACACTACATAGAAAATCTTGTTAAATGCAAACCTTTCTGAAGGCTATTTTGGGCTGCACAGAATGACCGCATTGCATCAGTTATTGGCATGTTGGTGTGTTTGACCACAGGCAGAAGGTTTAGCACATCATCTGGAGAAATTGGGGCTTTGGTACGGTTGTCCAGGATATAATCTCTAAGACGGAGCTATTGTATGCAAACATACAAAAACATGACATTAAGCTACTAGTCAAAATATTTTCTATGTTTGTTGAGCAAGGAATTCAATAACATATGGATGGCATAGGGAGTTATGTGACAAAATTAAAAAAAAAGCAAATGTTATTTAGCTTCATGTCTTTTTTTATTAGTAGTATTAGGAAGTGCTAGTGGGGTACTGGGCAAATGTGTTTGGATGGTTCATTTGGTTTGAAAATCTGATAAATATATTTATACTGCAGTTTTACCAGGGGCTGGATTTACCATGGATGTATTGTATTTACACTGAAATATTTGTACATGTGATGTATATCAATGGTATTTATGATAGTATATAATGTTAGTGATAAAACTAAAATAACTATTGTTGTTTTACTGGAAAGCACCTTGTGCTCCTTTTGGCTGTTGTAAGGTGCTCTATAAATAAAATTTGATTGATTGATTGATTGATTGATTGATTGAACTAAGCCAAAAACAAGCTCTTAAATTGACTTTGACTCAATAAATTGGGAATTTCTTGAAACCTGAAAATCTTGAGGCTAGTATACTTGTATATGATGTAGGTTTGTACCTGTATGCCAGTCTTCAAGCAGATCTCTCGTAATAATGATAGTTTCTGAAGCCCATACTGCTCAACCAACTGGTCTATATTTGACCTGCAAACATTTCATGTCTTTGTAAAGGAGCGCTGGGGACATATCAGAATATATATGTAACTTAAGAAAATAGAAAAAAAAATAGCTCACCCAAGTGCCTGTTTAACACCATAGGTCTCTAGAGCATCTTGGCATATGTGGGTCCACAGCTCATTTCCACTGAGCAAGCTCCATGCCGTATTATCAGTGCTTCCTCCACCTTTATTTCCACGCCTCCTGGAGCGTTTTTTAGACTCCTCACTATTTGAGGTAGGACTAAAGTGAGGCACCAGTAAACAGCATAAAAAGTGACTTGCAGCCGCTGACAGGTTAGACAACTCCACTCCCTTAAAAAAATGAGGACAGTAAGTTACACCTTTAAAAATAGTACATTGAAATTAATACACTGTATGTGGCATATATGCAAGTTAAGGTATAATGCAATACTTGTATATAGCCATTGAAGATCCTTCGAGCACAGCGTACTACAATCTCTCCGAAAATCAGTCTCTGGTAGACAGGAACAAAAAAGGAATGCAAAAAAGCAATGTAATGTAGGAAATATTTATTAGACCAAAATTTGTTTTTGTTTTTTTTTTTTTCTACAAGCACTGACAGTTTCTTACAGTGATATGCCTTAGTTGCTCCTTGTTATCTGACTGATTGATGGCGGATATCAACAGACCCAAATAACGGAGATTTATGCCTTTCTGATGCAGAGCTTGTCGTAGTGTAGCTCCATCTATGGGCATCTCATTGCAGTGCAGACAGTCGTTAATCTACCCATCAGCCCAAACAATAGTATTAATATTCAATAAAAAGCACAGATCAGTACAACATACCAACTGTTGAGCAAAAGTGTCTTATGTTGTCTGCTAGAATGCTTCGTTAGAACGAACATCTGCAGCCACACTATGGATGAGCAAAAGTAATGTGAAACATCATGACACTCACAAATGCTGGTATTTGACCATTGATTATGAATGCAGCAGCCTCTTTTAATAATTTCTCCTGTAAGGCCACAGCAGCACCCTCAGACTTGGGAAACTGGACACCTGCAGAGACAAAAAAGTTTGGTGCCTATTTGATGTGAAAGAAAGTGGTTTTGTTGTGGAATGATATACTTGCCTGGAGAGAAGACAGAAGGGTTAAAACGCATCTCAAAGATAATGTCACTGATAGAACCGACATCTTTGCAGGCTGCTCTCACTGCTTCTGTGCCTCGAGAATCACCTGTAATTCACAAAATTATAAAATACAAATCCATGTCAGAACTGAGAATAAGCTGGGAAGATTAATATATTACAAATTTTATCAATAGCAGTAGTAAAAGTTGTCCTAGTACCGAATTTTAAACCCAAGTATGCTTTCTTACCCGATTGTCCACAATCCTCCGTGCCTTCATTCTCCTGCATCTTTTCTCTCACACGCTTTGTAAACTCAGTATGCCTAAAGTAACCAGAGACAATAGGCATTATAATAACAATAAAACTTATAGAGGAACAGAATTCATAATAATAATAACAATAATAATAATAATAATACATTTTATTTAAAGGTGCCTTTCTGAACACTCAAGGTCACCGTACAAAAAACAACAAAGACAATCAGAATTGAATAGCTACATAGCGATACAAATTAGACCAGCAGTACAAATTATGATGTAGAATAAACTAAACTAAACAGATGTGTTTTAAGCTGAGATTTAAATAATGAAAGGGAATCAATATTACTGAGTTCAGATGGAAGTGAGTTCCAGAGCTGAGGTGCAGAGTAACTGAAAGCTCTATTCCCCATAGTTACAAGACGGATAGAGGGAACAATGAAATGAATGGAAGAAGAAGATCTAAGAGTGCGAGTTGGTTTCGGAGTATGAAGAAGATCAAGAAGATATGAAGGTGCAAGATTGTGGATAGCTTTAAATGTTAGAAGAAGAATTTTATACTTAATACGATAAATAATGGGAAGCCAGTGTAGCTGTTCCAGAACAGGTGTAATATGATGGATAGAGAAAGTACGAGTAATAATGTGGGCAGAAGAATTTTGAACGAGTTGCAGCTTATGAAGGGTTTTGTGAGGAAGCCCAATAAGAAGGGAATTACAATAGTTTAGCCGGGAGGTTACTAGACTGTGAGTGGTGGTTGATTGAGTCGTGAGAAAGGAGCAAAGCCTATTGGTATTTCAAAGGTTAAAGTATGTAGCCTGAGTAACATTATTTATATTAGAGGTAAAAGAAAGGGTACTATCAAAGATGACACCAAGACTCTTAACCTGAGATGAGGGAGCTATGAGAGATTCATTAATGGAAATAAGAAAATTTGAAAATTTGTTAAGCACAGATTTTGTGCCTATAATGAGAAATTCTGTTTTATTACTATAAACATGACAATTCATGACAAGTCTAGGATAGAACAACAAAAATTCATAAAATGAGTTTTACCTACACTTAACACAAACACAATATCGATCAATGCTTACTTGTGCTCCACGAAAGCCTTGACTAGCTCTGGACGTAGGCGACATAGCCCATGAGGGAAACGCCTGGGAACATTGCCGTCTTTCGCCTCTTCTACCCCTTCGGCCAAGCAGAAGTTGGCATCAACCGGAGCTGTACGGTATACATCAAGGATGTAATAACGGCAATCTGCTCCCAAAAGACCCTGAGCATCCATAGAGGTGAACAGGGCAGCCTGATAGCCACTGGGGCCCACTACTGCATACCTCTGCAAGCCAAGGGCCTTGGCTGACTGAGCTAGCAGCTGCAAGAGCTTCCTACGGGCTGGGTTCTCTAAAGGCCCAGTACTGAGGCTATACAAGAGGCCAGGAGAGACCCCAGATTGATCCTGGGCCTGGAGGCCAGGTGCCAGACCTTGGACACAAAGACGAAGGCCTCTGTAATCTGTTAGAGCAGTAGGGAGAGTGTGAAGAGCTTGTAGATCTCCCTCTAAATCACTGTAAGCCTGAATAGCTTGTAGCTCAAGTCGCTGTGCTGCCCTTCGACCTCGATCGCCACCCAACCCGTCTTCTCCAGGTCCACCAGTGCTCAGAAACAGACCGCCCCACAGGAATGCTGGGGCTTCGTTAGAACCGTTAATTGGATCAACAAAGCCATCAATCACTTTTTCGGCAGCTTGGGCTGCGGCCCATGCAAAGGCACTATTTACCTGTATTGAAATAAAGGCAAGATGTTAGACAGGGAGGTTGAATGTAGTATATGGTTATATGTGCTGAGTTATTTGTGTGTGCACTGATTTTTAAGGTGTGGACCTGTAGTAGGGCTTTTTCTCTTTGGAGTCTCTCTTCTAAGGTGGTCTGTGGTAGATCTCTAGCCGTCTGTATTTCTTCATTCCAATCTGGAGCCTGTACACACACAGTGAGAAACAAGTATAGATACAGTAACTGAATTTGATGCATAGAGCAATCATACATTTTGGAAATATGAAGGTAAAATAAAAAGAATACCTGATTATTAAGGCCCTGCTCCAAACCCAGTCTACAGCCATGGTTGGTTTTGTGAGAATAGAGTGCCGAACCTCCCAACCAGCTCATAGTGTGATAAGGGGTAGACATAGACTCTTCTGTTGACAGAGAAGGCCTGATGTGGAAAGATACACATACACAATTAATCTTATTTACTGTTTTTGAGTTCTGCTTAGTGAGGCATACACACACAATCATAGTGTGTACACTATGATAGTGTGTACACATAGTGCATACACACACAATCATAGATCATAGTGCTCCAGTACATCTGATCAAATGCACATTATCATCTAGAGCTTGATAAAATTATGAACAGCATTTATGCTAATTCCTCTCCACACACATATAGAGACTGTGCCAGCTCCAGCTGTGTTGTGCTTAATGTAAATTTCGGAACTTCAAAGAGAAGAGGCCAACCCCATGAGGATCCAGAGTCATCTAGAGATGCACCAGCTCCAGATGGGTTCTGCTTCATAAGGGTTTTGTACATTTGAAAAGAAGTTGCCAATTCAATGAGGACTTTGATAGCAACAACCTCTTAATCAATACACAAAATAACATGTGCTGAATCACCACCATTAAGCATTTGAAAGCTTCAGCACAGAGGAGTTGGTGTTGAATCTATGATGAACTCAAATTATGAGATAATCTTTGAGTTGCTCATATTGACTATATGACTGTAATGAAAGAACATTATTTACAATCAAACTCTCTGGGGTCACCCAAATGACAGTAAGTTATTGACCACAGTCATAAATAGGCATCAGTAGGGATAACGCAAATAAATGTATATAATAATGTTCTGTAAATCTGCTTTAAGACAATGTCCATTGTTAAAAGTGCTATACAAATAAAATTGAACACATGTACAGTAAACTAATTTTTCGAGAAAAAAATTGTATTGTACATGTGATATGGAAAAATTCTGAAAACACAGAACTTGCTGTCCAACCAAACTAGTAACCAGGCTAACAAAGAGATCAATTGTCTCTAAAAATAAAGCAGATTTATTTTGGTCTCTAAAATAAAGACAGATTTATTTTGGCCTTAATTTACTATATCAGTGTTCTATTAGGTCAAATCTTTACATATAAAAGTTGACTGACTCTTTAAAAGTCTGGAAAATTCCAGAAATTCACGTAATTACATTTACAAGCTTCTGTAATGTCATTGCCAGCTGTGTATGGGGGGGTAAGCATCATTTTGTGGGGGTGTTTTGCTGGAAAATTGAAAATAGGTCACATAATCAGGAAAGAAAATTTTTTAGAAATCCAAAGCAACACCTCAAGAGATCAGCCAAAAAAATGATTGGTTACTTATTTGCTTACAACTGGATCTTACAGCAAGACAATGATACTAAGCACATCTCCTTAATCAACAGTAATCAACAGTATTAATGTGACCTTACAGTAATTAGTGTTTGGGTATTTTAAATAAATCCTAAGTATAATATAGGTATAATATAGAACAGGTGGCCAAAGGGACATCAATTGCTAAGTCATGAATAGGCCTAAGCACTGTTATGAGTTACCTGTGTCGGAGTGTATTAAAATTATGCTTAAACTGTGGACTGAGATGAGACAGCAGGTCAGTCAGGCAGTGACACACTAGAGTTGATGAGGCAGGACGTGGGTCAAAAGCATGCTCAGTAGACCTGAAATCAAATAGACAAACAGTGAGAGGGAGCACAACTGGCTTAATTTAAGTTAGGGGTAACCATGTCCTCACCTGTTCACGTAAAACCCTCGAGGAGATGATGTAATGTCATAGTGCTTGCCCTCCAGTGTTTCAACACTAATGTACAGATAGTCACCCTGCAGTTTCCTTGAGCCAGGAGGGGGGTTCCAAGAGCTAAGTGACAGATCCAGCAGGCAACTGGGAACCTATAATGAAGGAAATTAATATAATTGTCCTCTGTTTAACATACATCACTTCACTTCATTCTCAAACCTACTGTGTAAAAGTGTGTGTGTGTTTGTGTGTGTGTGTGTGTGTGTGTGTGAGAGAGAGAGAGAGAGAGAGAGAGAGAGAGAGAGAGAGAGAGAGAGAGAAAGAGTGAGAGACAGTGTGTGTGTGAGAGAGAGAGAGAGAGAGAGAGAGAGAGAGAGAGAGAGAGACTGTGTACCTCAGGGTATGTGCTGGTAGGCAGTAAGGTGGCCAGAGGGGGGCGCTCTGTAGCACCAGGTAGGATGTAATCAGGAGGAGAAGGAGTTTCATTTGTCTGCTCAGTCTTATTGTTAGATCTTTTGCTCTTTGAGGGCTGACTAATAGAAGTAGAATCTGAAGAATGCAGGATAGCAGACAAGAGTGAAGACAGAGTTGGTGTTATGAGAAGAACTTGTAAATGACTGTTATGCATAGCATAATTCACTATCTGATTTAATAATCAATTCAATTTTATTTCTATTAGACAATGTCTTAATGCAGCTTCACAGAAACTTGCTGAATAAAAATCTCAAAGTTTAAAATTAAATTGATATTTATCTTTAATAATCAAGTCTGAGGCAAATGTGGCAAAGAAACTGCAGTGTGATTATAAATAATGCCCTTTCTATACAGTCAGCTGGGGTTAAGGGATGAGGTAGCCTAGCGGTTAAGGTGTTTGCCCACTATGCCACTTTGGGACGAATAAAGGATAAACTTTTCTTATCTTAAACCCTGCATACCAGCTGTGTGTGTGAACACGTTTAACACACTTGGAGATCTGCCCTCTATCAAGGTATCCTGTGGACTATAAGTGCTCAGCAGCTCCTGAACACGAGCCAGATGAGCTTGAGCTGACCGGGGAGTGTATGGCTCTGTAACACAAAAAAAACAGATGTGAAAGGTTAGGTGAGGACAAGCACCATCAAGTTGTAACAGTTACACACACTTTAATGACACCTTAATGAGCACTGGTTGTTACATGGATGCAGGTGTGGTTACTATTCATTAGAATTCAGTCATTTACATGCAGTCACAGATGGCTACAAACATGATTTGTGAACTGCACTGAGGACATATTAGGACAATATGTAATTAAATGGATATTTACATAAACACTGAAAAAAACATGAAAAGCTTTATTTTAAATATGTAACACAGATATGCTGTACACTTACTGTCCAATTTATTAAGAACACACCTGCATATTCATGTAGTTATCTAATTTGCAAATCATCAGCAGTGCAATGCAAAAAAAATCAAGCAGATACAGAGCTTTAGTTATTGTTAACAAACATCAGAATGAAAAAAGTATGATTTCTGACTTTGTGCCTTGGTGAAGGTACCAGATAGGCTGGTTTGAGTATACAGAAACCTCAAGATGGAAGGGCTACAACAGTAGAAGCCCACATCAGTTTCCAATTCGGCCAGGCAAGAATAGGAGTCTGAGGCTCTCATGCACACAGGCTCACCAAAACTGGACAGTTAAAGATTGGGTGGGAAAAAAACAGTTTTCAACAGATCCTTCTCATGGTCATTCTGCTTTGATCTCTCTGAATAAGGTTTTGTTCTTTGGAAGTTTTTTGTTTTATTTCTTGCACAGTTCAAATGTACAACTTACACACCAAAAAAAAATTAAAAATTCACACGAGATCAGTTGTTTCTAAAATACACAGCCCAGCTCATCTGGCATCAACCACCATGCCAAGGTTAGAGTCAAAGAGATCACATTTTCCCATTTCTGATGTTTAATGAGAATTTAACTGAAAATCTTGAACTGTAACTGCATGATTTTACAGGTCAAGATCTTCATAACATGCAGTTATTCAACCTAAATGTCGCAGGTGTTTTATTCAGTTCTTTGAAAGCAACATGCCAGAGTAAAGCGGCAAACCTGAAAACTTTTTATTCAGCATTAAAACAACAAAGCAACAAAATCCAAACCCACAAAACTATTTCAGAACTATTTCAGCATTAGTGTGAGAGCTAAACCCAAACACAGACACTTTCACTGAATATGGTTCACAGCAGAATAATAATCCAACATGTGTCATGCGGATACTTTTTACTTGCCTTCCATTAATCTGAGCGTTACACCTGTCTTGAAACCTTTGACATTCTGGAGCTCCGCAAAGGGGTCAAGGTTTGCACCAGACATGGAGAGAGCAAGAGATGTTCGAGGGGCCACTTCTTCTCTACTCAGAATTGTCAGTAATGTATCCTGGACCAGACAGAACCTAGGAACCTGCATCGACAATCACGCAATAGTGTGTTAAATTTCACAAGGGCCTTCTTTTAGTAGTAATAAATTTGTAAACATTTCTGAAGCAAGATTACTGTTCTCTGATACACATCCAGTAAACAAATCACAGAAAGCAAGTAAACAGTATTAGTAACAGTATTAGTAACAGTTAAATATAAAAAGCAACAAAAAATTTAAAGTCTATTTCAATAAATTTTAATGTCAAATTATCCAGTGATTTTCTAGAACAATTAAAAATGTATTTAGTAGCATCTAAGCTGAGATTTAGGTATTGTAATGGAACCATAGATTAAAATGAAAATAATGATTAATAAGAATGATCAAATATCTTGCTTGTCTCAGAATATCACACTTTGTCTCGCTAACATAGTGAGAGAAATCTCACCGTTAGCTCAAAAGGATCCACTCCTGCCCCTTGGATCTTCACAGTATATGAGCTATCATCTTCTTTCGCTTTCGATCCTCCAGATCGTTTTCCATTGGCTGAAGTAGAGCTATCTGTAAAATAAAATAATGGACATGACTTCACTTGTCACATTTGGGCTATATTCTTATATTAATTTCATTTATTTCATTATAATTGTTTTTAATTGTTGGGTGTGAATCCAATCTTTTCCAATTGAAATACAACCCGCTGGAACACATATATATCTGACACATATACTGATAAATATTTGCTGAGTGGAAATGCAGCTGTAATGAGAAAGGTCACACCAGAATTCACATTTAATTGTGGATGGGTATAGCACTGTCATCATCCAATACTCTGTCCATCCAACCACATGTCTCAGAAGAGTGGAACCAAGGTTTTTAAATGACCCATATACATTCCAAAGAAACAAATGTTGATAGAAAAATCTGTGAACAATAAGAAGGAAATATAATGAATAATAAAATACATTTCATTTTCCCTGAAGATTTCAAGATCTACTTCACCTTTTCTAACCACCAGTGAGAATCATCGGGATGCCTTGAATATACATGCATGTAGAGGCCTCTACAATAGTCAAAGTGACTGTATGAAATAGTATTTGATATTAAATAACATTGTCATGCAGTCATAATTTCCCTTCCATCTCATTCTCATCTCATGTCTCTGAGCTATGTATAATAAAATTTGTTATAACAGTCAGAGGTACAGGTACTCTGTCCTTCAATGCTGGTAACAGACTTCTATTATCTGCAATATCGTCATGTAATGAGTGTATTATACCTTCTGGAGTCTGATCAGAAAATGAAGGCTACTTGCTTGAGCTGAGTTCATCCTGGGTTAGCTTGCAAGTCTTGTTATATCTGTCCCTGAGTTTGCTACAGACTATTCTATTGTTATTCTATTCTTCTCAGTTCCTCTCTAGGTGCAGCTCCCCTTAGAGCTCAGAGGTTTTTTCCACATCTAGCAACTTGCCTATTAGTCATGCCTTGTTATACAATGCCTATTCACCACTATCTCTTCTCTTGTATCTCTCCTACAATTCAGTTTGAAGCTTGATTCATTAAGAATGCTAGCCATGCTGTTGCCTCAACATGTTGCTGATGTCATTGTGCTCGCCACACAATTTCAGGCAGGTTTTTATTTACAATGCCCTCACCCATTGAGGATGTTAAGTCTGCTGTCTGCAGTTGCATTGGTACTTCCCTTGAGTGTGCTGGAACTAAGAGACTTACAGAAGTGGGTTATTAGCCTGTGGTAAGAACTAAAATACTTAAGGCAAAGATGCACCTTTGTCTTAAAAAGTGACATGATCTAGAAGTAGGTTTTTCTCATGACAGTGGTTCTGCTTTGAGAGCTGCCCCAATAAAGCGAGATTGATACTATAGGCTCATCCCTCACCAGCTTGGATGTCACAGAGGCACAGGTACTATGTAGTTCCAAAGTGTAAAATCCGAACAACATCAACTAGCTCTACCTGAGACCTCATTCTCAAACCATTTAACTTTTGGAGACATTGCCACATTTGTCTGCATAGTTGATGTTGTAGTGACAGTTGTACAAATCAAGCACTAAGGCAACACAAGGTTGGCAAGCTTACAATGCCTTGCAAAACAACTTCTCTGATACAACACCCCACTTTTTTTTAGTCTGCCTGACAGTCTCACATACTGAGTCTGCACAATGGTGCAGTGAACACACTGTCGGAACAATGTATATACCAGTAACAGAGTGGCATCTGCAGACAGAAGTGGTGTTCCATATCAACTTCTTGTCAGCTTTGGCTCTCCCTTTCAAATCTAGAAACCTCCCTCTCATAGGATGGACTGGTCCAATGGCCTCTCTGTCTACTATACAGGCAAGTCCCCATCTACACTAAATCACACTAAAGGACAACCTTCCTGAAGTGACCGATGAAAACATGGTGTTATAAAATTCTGCAACAAAATGATGGAAAAGGGACAGGAAAACATTCATAACAACTATAAGGCCAGGTAAAGGCAAGACCACCTCCCTAACAGCAGAATATGTACTCATTTTATGATCAATACATATAGGTTTTTCATTACATGGAAATATATATATAGGTATTTCATTACATGGCAATATCTGTGAGTTATTGTCATTTAATAAATGCCTCTAAAAATATTTCTATAAATGCATGCATAACTAGTATGCATGAACTGAGCACATTACAAATGCACCTGCAACCAAACACATTTAGAAATATGTCACAAAAATGGAAGTTTGGTGCGAAGTACTATGAACACTGTGTGTGGAATTGCAATGTCTGTGACATACCTGTGAGTCTCTGCTTTAAACATTATCTTAGCATATTTTAAAACTCTTAAAAAAACAAGACCCAGCTTGATTTTGTATAAGCTTGCCCATCAACAAATCTGCCTAAAGGAAAGAAGAAGCTGTCACTTTGAATTCATAGACACCTGGGGCATCTAAGCTTGCTTGTGTAGGAGAATTTACCCCATGGTGGTTTTTATAGGCATGGGATTGAAACTGTTGCTGAAAATGTTGAAACTGGTCCAAGAATGGGAGAATAATTAAAATGTACAGAACACAGAAACACGGGCCATTCTCTACAATGCTCTGCAGTACATTTTGTAACACAGCTATGCATCCGAATGTGTAAAACATTTTGGCTCCATGCCAATATGATCTCCACAAAGGTAGTAGAAAAAGTTTCAGGTTGAAGGCAGGTTTATTACAGTGACGGTCACCTCATGAAACAAAAAAATCCTTAATAAATTACAACAAGATGAATCCATTGCTCCATAACAGAAACTTTTATTATCTCTACAGCAGTGATGACCAACCAATGGTCTGGATTTCCCGTGCACATTTTTGTTGTTTTAACCAAAATAAGCTTAATAACTAAATAATTAATAAGCTTAATGAGATTAAATGAGTTGGCCGCATTGATAGTGCAATAAAAGCCTTGCGAACACTGATAAAATATGTGGACACTATATTATATTATAACCTCTAGACATTCACTTTGCAAAAGGAACAAATGAGATATTCTGTAAATTGCACTGTTTTCCTGTAACATTAATAAATGATGTAACCTTTGCCACTCCATGTCCCAGTGGGTGTGTTAAAGCAGGGAAAATGTGCAAGGCAGAAGAACTCCAAAATGGGGGATAAAGCTCTGCAGCAGATGTGTGCTGAAAGCAAAAGAAAAGCCATGAAATGGAACTGTGTATCTTGTTCATTCTCGAGCAGACGAGCGTTTGGATCCAGACAGATGTAGATGTTCAGCAGTGAGCTCCATTCTGCTTGGCTCACATTAACACAAAGGGAGTTTTGTGTATTAAAGGCACGGATTTCTGCACAGCTTTCAATCTTATCTGTTTGTCCAAACAACCATTTTTACTTCTCACAAACAGCACCAGGAATAGGGAGGAGAAATGGGGGAAAGGAAAACGTTTTCATTACGGAAGAGAAAGAAACGAATAGAAATGAAAGAAACAGGGACAGTAAACCCGCTCCTTCTTACCCTTCTGCTCCCCGCTTCCTCTTTTGGAGTCTCTCATTCTGCCCTTTGCTCTTTTTAATCTTTGACTTGTTGAGCTCTTAGAAAGTGTGAACTTTCTTCTTCCTCGCTTTTTAACGCGTGGCGATACGTGAGCTGTCAGGTGTGACTGTGCTTCAACTTTTTCACTTTTTTTTTTATTTTTCCGTCAGACACGCCTTCGTTTCTACTCGCTGGCTTAAGGCCAATCTGCCCCCTTCACTCTCTTCCCCTCCCTCCGCCACTGGACTCGCCTCAGCCAGGCATGTTTGACTGGGTGTGTCCTCTCTCTCTTCCACACACATCTGCATGATAGAATTCAATTGAACTGAAACAGAGAGAGTGCGTCCCCTCCCCCACTCCCTCTCTCTTTCTCTCCCTCTCTCTCTTACCCTCAGGGGAAGGTGGGAACCTGTGCTTTTTTTTCCCCCTGCACAACTATTGCAGCTTTATTTTTTTAACCTTTATCAATAAAAAAAATGCATTGCATGAGTATTGAACACAGCACTGATCTATGTCTGAAGCTTCACAACATGAATGTTCAAGTATATGTGAAGAATGCACTTGTAGGTATGTGTACATTTGCAACACTCAAGTCTTTCTCGCACCTAACTAGACTTTAATCATGATAAGAAATTGATTCTTTGAATTCTGGTGAGAAAAATGTGCCATAATTGTGGAGAAGCAATAGGGCAGGATTAGGGCCTTGTACCTTGCATTTTACTGCAGACCTCCAAATGAATCTTTATTACATAGATCATTTGCTGAAAATGTAAATTTTTTTGACCACCTAACTGAGCTGGTCAAACGAGTAGAAGGACTTGTACAAAGGCAACAGTTTTAACGACACTTCTGGTTTCAGTACAAATGCTACAACACAGTCACGTTATTTTTTAGAAAATAAATAACAATTGTAGGGTCATGAGAAACATTTGAGCAGGTTAGTCAAGTCCAGAAAGCTGGAAATTAACTTAACAGCTGGCAAAGATGGTCTACCAGTTTGAGCAGTTTAGTCAGGATTATTAATTTTATTGAAGAAATGTAATAATCTTGACTTAAAGTGAAGAAAATTGAAGTGTTCTTCAAGAAAAAAGTGCTTGGTCATGTTTGATTTAGGCATATCATAAATGGATGCCATATGGATGTTTCCTAAAGGCCAAACATAAGGCCACCAAGTAGCTACATCAAAAATCTCTTCAAAGTAAAAAAATAAATTCATGAAAAATGGGAGTTTTATAAATTTTTATGTCATAACTAATACTGTAGTTAAGTTCCCAATAAGTCATCAGTCAGGTAAAGTTACCACTTTACCTTTTAGTACCTTGCTAAAGAATATTACTCCACTATTGGTGTCACACTATCGTTTAGAAATAGTTTACATCTCCTTAATTGTCATTCACACTACACAGTAGAGGGCTGCATTGGGATTGGGCTCCCGCAGGACCCGCGGGACCCAACGCAAATCTCGCGGGAGCGGGCAGTTTCACCTTTGCCCCGGGCGGGAGTGGGCGGTCAGAAAATTTAGCGGGAGATCCGCGGGACCCGGTGGGGTTTGGCGTGTAGCCTAATAATAAGAATGGAGTCAACACATGACGTTGAGAAGATTATTAGTATTAGCATTAGTATTAATTTATCTTATTTAAATGCAATCATGTTTAATTCTGTTTTTCTGGACATTAGCCTGAACTAATAATTAGTCTGATCATTTTCATACAATCAAAATTTTCACAAACTCTGAAGAAAAAATCCGCGGAAATGGGCGGGAGTGGACACAAACATTGTGGGTGCGGGCGGGAGTGGAACACGCAGCTTGCGGGCGCGGGCGGTCCTGGTCAGAAATTCAGCGGGAGCGCGCGAATGCGGGTTTATAAAAACAGTCCCGCGCAGTGCTCTACTAAACAGTGCATGATAGCATACTTCCTGCATCTAGTACAGCACATGTTGCCAATCCTGGTCCTTGAGTTCCTATGTCCTGTACATTGTATACTGCTTAGAACAACTGTTATTTAACTGATTAGTTTATTCAGGTGAGATGGGAGCAGGAAACACTGAAATGTACATGACAGAAAACAATGTGCATGACAGAACTCGGGTACTCTGCCAAATGCCATAAATGTATTCCAGGTTCAGGGTTGGCAACCCGTGCAGTACAGTAGTAGGGTGAATTCAGGTAAACGGGGATAGACAATTTAGGTAAACTGCGTTTTAAAATTCAAGAAGTAGAGGGAAAATACATGAAGGGATCTAATAAAGGCCACGAATGACTGATGGACTTTATGTCCATCTGTGATGCAGTCTGGGTTTAATTCCCAGGCAGGGATCCGACTCAACCACTGTGGGGTTAACTTTCAGTGCTGGTTCTAAGCCCAGATAAAATGGGAGGGTTTTATCGGGAAGAGAATTCCACTGTAAAAATCTGCACCAAATCAAATATGTGGATCAGACACTCTGTTTGGTGTGGCAACCCCGAAATTGAGCAGATAAGGTACTGCATCTTAAGTTTAACACGTAGTACTGCACCATAGGGTTCAGATTGATGATTTTTAAAGTCCTGGGTTTTACGGCTAATACAAGAAATAAATTATAAAATGTTACCATTTAGTGGTGGTTTTTAGTCTCTGCTTTCTGTGCCATAGAAATGATTGATTTTAAAGAACTGTTATTTTTTATTTTCAAATAAATTCATTCAATTTCAATTAAATTTATTTGTATATCACTTTTAACAATTTCCCATTGTCTCAAAGCAGTTTTACAGAAGTATGGAAACAGAAGAGAGAGAAAAAGAAATAGATATATAATAATATAAGAAGAAAACTATCCTTAATGAGCAAGCCGGAGGTGATGGCGGCAAGGAAAAACTCCCTAAGATGATATGAGGAAGAAACCTTGAAAGGAGCCAGGCTCAGAAGGGAACCCATCCTCATTTGGGTGATACTCTACATGTAAATGTAAATAATGTCCTTTCTACAACAGTTTATAATAGTGCAACCGAGAGATCCTGAGGAAATAGTGGGTCATCGTACACTTCGAATCCATGAGAACAATGTAGACCTGATTAGAAATTATTTATCAAATACTCTGGCTAACATCTCAATACGTTGTCATTTTTACTCAGTATATTGTGTTCATACAGTATTAGTACATGCTGATGAATTTGGATAAGATTTTAATCCTGTTACTGAAATGAGTTAAGTATGCTGTTCTGCCAATAAATAATAATTTAAAATAAACAGTAAAAGCCAGTTGACAAAAGGGTGAGCCTTCATCTTCAGAAAATGAAAATTTTTTAATCCACATTGTTTGGTTCTTGTGCATAATTGCAGTTATATAGTCATCTCAATCAAAAAGAATAGTCCTTAATTATTTTTAACTAGTGAATAATGATCATTTAACCATGGCAGTAAATCATATCTGTTAGTATAAAGTAACAACAGGGGGGGTCTAGGGAGAGGTTGATGTTGAAACTCACCAAACAAGTTTAACATTGTTCCAGGTATTATGACTTCTACCAAGAATCTTTACTCAACGCTTTCATCATACTCCAGAAATCATACAATCAAAATAATATTATTTCCATTATTTATTTAACACCAATTCAGTCGTGAAAGTTGTCTTTTAGAATCAAATGCTAAGCATCTTTGAAAATGCCTAAAACATATGGATTATGGCAATTTCCTTAAAACTCATGTCTCTACTAAGTGGCAACTAATATAGTGCAAACACTACAATTATTATATTTAAAATGAAATAAAAAAAACTTTATGTGCCACTTTAACCAATAAGTACCAATTATCACTTCACAAACCAATTACTTTGGTTTCGAACCAACATTCCTTTTTAAATTGAACTGAATTTTTTTTGAAGGTATTTAACCAAACCAGAGAGAAATATCACTCAAACTTTTGACATGCAAGACACGACTCGTATTGTACAAAAGACATTCAGGCAATGGGACATGTTTTGTTTGTTTAAAAAAAAAAAAAAGTATTTATTTGTAGAAGTTTTGCATTTTGAACCCCACAAACTCTGTTTTGTTTTTGTCTCTTAATGACTACATTTCCAAATGCAATATACCTTAAATGTATTCATACTTTTAATGGTCATTCTTTTCAGTTCAGGATTAAATATATGAACAGATGTTCCATGTTCCCACAGATTTAATCCACCATTAGCCCAGAGTGAGCTCATGAATAAATATAGAAAGCTGGTAAAAAAATGTCCATCAGTCTCTGCAGAGACAATGGAAAACCTTCTGCAGCCTTGAGAGATGTGCTTATGCAGGTGTGGATCCCGCAAGGCCAGCTCTTAAAAATTTAAAGGGGCAGTGTTAGTGTTTCCACTGATGGATGATAAGGCAGTGTCAGACAGGAGGCCAGTTCTTGGTGACTTCTTCATGAAGAGACTCTGGAACCCACTGACAGTATGCAGACAGGAGAACTGTTAGGGGGAAAAACAAAAACATTCTCACACATTCAGGCATTTAAATTTTCATCTAGTTTCGGTCATTAGCGAGTTCTTATTAATCACATGACAGCTTTCACATGGAAAGCGTGGTGACAAGCACTTCCTCTGAAATGTTTTGCCAGCCATCTTTTTCCAAACTGCTGCTCATGCTACACAACAGGGCAGGTGAATCCAATCTGAAAAAAAAAAAGCTACTTGCAACACAATACCTACCCAGAGATCAGGTACAATTATGCTTATACACTCCTGGTCACAGTATATAAAGCCCATCTGGCTTACATTACACAATGCCCGTTTTTGAAAACCCTGTATAAATAAATTTCAATTTGATTACACTTCAACTAAGGGTTAAGTGTACACTCCACAATCGTAAAATTATATGCAAGTAATATTAAGTATAAATTAACTAAGAAATAATCTAGATCTAACTGAAAAATCACATTAATCATGTTAATCTTGGTTTCATTCATCTGAAAATCTTTCTTCACGAAAAGAATTCTGTGAATCCCACTTGTTTTCTGACGTCTTCCAGAATTTTTGGGGTTGCTGAACTCATCTGTGCATTACCAAATATACCAAAATTGTTTATTTGGCTACAATGAGTGTAGAGCAACCTAATGATGACCTTTGTCACTTTGACACCTCTCTGGATCCTATGCTGTGAGATAAACACTTAGAATCAACCCTAATCCTTTTTTTCCTCCTGACATTTGTCATAAATTAACAAGGAAACGGGTCACATCAGGCCATGAAGCACGCTTTCAAAATTGTCCCATTGCCTGAGTAAACTGAGTGATCTAGGTTGCTTTATTTCGAATCCATGCTGGTGGTGTACAGAGGACATAAGATTTGTGACACTGTCTAAATAATTATGAACCACACTGTGTCATAAATCTGACACAAACACATTATATGCAAATGAAAGTAAAAAAAATCAAATTATAATAATTTATAGTATAATGAATAACTTAAGATTTTGTGTTTAATGCAGACTGGATATTGCTTGCACAATACAATATACACTTACTGAGCACTTTATTAGAAACACAAGACTAATACTGGGTTGGGCCACCCTTTGATATTCTTGCCAATGTTGACATGATTGCTTGATCATCCGGGAGGGAACTCAAGTGAACTTTCATTCAGTGAATCTCCTTTTCCACTACATCCCAAATGCATTCTATTAAACTCGGATCCAGAAACTGGGAACCCTACTGAAGAACACCGAGCTTGTTCTTTTGTTAAACCAGGCTGGGGTGACTTTTACTTTGTAACTTGGTGCATTATCATGCTGGAAGTAGCCATTAGAAATTACTGCCATGAAGGCATACACATGGTCAACAACAGTGCCAGTGGCAAAAGACAGTGGCATTCGAGTGACGCTAGTAAAAGTGTGCCAACCTGAACTGTTGACAAGAAAGTTTGGGTTCATTGCTTTATGTTGACCATGTCATTTGTGTTCCTCAGCAGAAACCGAGATCCCCCACAACAGGCCATGCTGTTCCATTCTTCAGCTGGACAATTTTTGGGGAGTGTGGACCTATTGCAGCCTCAGCTTTCTGTTCTTAATTGACTGTTTATAGCCCATCCACCTCAAGGTTTTATGCATTGCACTGCTGCCACATGGCTGACTGATTAAATAATTGCATGAATGTACAAATGTTCCTAATACAGTGTTCTGTGAGTATATATAATCTCTAAGTATTTGCAGGGTTATGGTAATTATTTTGTTTTTGCTATATAATAAAAGAGATCAGTTCAGAAAATCGAATTGTATAGTATAACACACAATAATGATTAAATCAGTTCCAGAGAAGTTTGAGACTAACAGAACGTTGAGACAATAGAGAAATTCATGAGAAAATATTCTGTTTATACTGTATATACCAGGCTGATGTTTTCCTACCAGCTACTGCCTGTGGTTTGAAACTACTCACATTTTTCATTTTTCTTCCACGCAGCTTGTAAGGCATCTCGGTTGTCCACTTTTTCTGACACCAATGCTCCCAAAAGGTTTTCTGTTCGAGGCTGCAGCCTTATATATACACACATATACACACTCATTTTATATTTGTACTACAACTATGTACTATGGATAAAAAGTTATTTATTTAAATTGTGCTCTTACTTGGCCCAAGTCTTTAGCATGGTTGCAGCGCTTGACAGTAAACATGTGCTGTATCGCTGCAATTTAGGACACACCTATAGTATGCAAGACAGAAGTTAATCACTAATTTCTCTATATCATTAACATACACACACACAACACGCAGATCCACACAAACAAGTTTACCTGCCCTTCCAGCAGAATCTTGGCAAACAGTTTGTATCGGTCAAGGCCTTCGGGATAATCCATCTCAATTGCAGGAAGCTTCCATCCAACTCTGACTATAAATACAGATACAGACACAGTTCACACACAACCTAGGATGAAAATGGCATGCCTCATTATTCAACACCTCCAGGGAAGGTCAGACAGGCATTAAGAAAATGTGAGAGAAAGGTGTAGTCTTACAAAATGTGCTCTTCTGTTGACACTTCACATTGCCACTGAGGGTGCAGTACCACGGAGCAGGGTTTTGTTCCGGTCCACTGAAGTGACAATACTGGGGAAGTAGTTTTGGGATCCAATCAGGCTGCACTGCACACACACCTAGAAGTAACATTTATCATGAAAGAATTAGTCTGTAGTATGGTGTACTTCACAATACACCCAAACCTCTCCAAATCGTTACCATTATAATATCAGGTGTATGAAATATTAATAGGTTCAATTCCCTTTCAACTCCTTAGTTTCTCACTATAAAAGAGACAATGCAAAGTGGTTTTGTTTAAGCGTAGCCACTCATCATGTGATGGAGGCATTTTGAATTTGAGCATACCTCTTTATCTATTTGACTTTTACAATCTATCATCATTGTCAATGGGTTTTCAACAAACGTTGTCAGGTTGTCTGATCTGATCAGAAATGCTAAATTAACTATCTGCAAGAGCCTCCACATCTTGCATAATATCTCATGCCCTCAAATGAGTTGCCTTCGATTCATACTCATAAATGCATGTTTACTGGATAGTCTGCAACAGAGGAGCTGATACAGGATTCACACATTTTTGTGTTTAAAAAACTAGAGTCACTTTAGTCAGATTTTTATCTAGTGATTAAGTTTAGCTACAGTATTTTGTCTGCCAGTTGATGACCCTGGACCTATAATAATAAATACTGGTCAGAGAAAACAGTGCCCTCATGTGCATTTGTATATCAGGGTAATTTAGACATTGAGGGCTTGAGCCAGGTGTAGATATTTAAAACAACTTTCAAGTAACATTTCTCGACTTGCACATACCTCGCATGTACATTTTGGTAGTTTCAAAAATTTCTTGGTAGACGACAAACTCAGGCAGTTCTTTGTGAAGTGCTGAGGACGGATGAATAAACACAGGCTCATCCAGCAGAGGAGTCTACACAGATATTAAACAATGCATTTATCAAACCATCATATCATAAGTCACATTATAATTAACTATATAAAAAGTTCTCTGAACGTAATTATGTATTATGTAGCTTTATGTAGCATCATGGTCCTATGGGAACATTGTTTCATTTCACTAAGTAATGGTGACACCAACTATGGTTGAAATGACAATAAAAACATATTTTCTTATTCAGTCTAGTATTATTTTTTAACTTCCAGTTACTTATATACTTTCAGTTTTCAAATATCAGGTGTGTGTGTGTTTCCATGTTTACCTTGTAGCCATTTCTCCACTTTGAATCCAATAGCTCCTCAGCTTGTACTCGCCTGGCCAGATGATCTCCTAAACCAGCCAACACAATCTGCCTCAGGCACACTACCTGAGATTCAGTTGGAGGAGGCATTTTGTTGTCCACACACACACCAGCATCAGAACACACAGCATTCACTGTATAGGAGAAAATAATATACAAGCAAGCACACAGTCCTGATTAAAAAAATGTTTATATATACACACACAGGTGTGTGTGTATATGTATATACGTTGTATTGCAGTGTTTTTCTAGCTGCAGTGCTGTTCATGTCATGGATCTTGAAACACTATGTTCCGTACCGTCTTAGTGGTTAAACAAATCTCTCATGTTTCTTCGACATGTTCTTTCTGCCTGCACATATTTACCAATTGACCAATGTTTATTTTGTGTCTTGTGTAAGATTCAGCAGTTCCATGTATGGAATTTATTTTGATTTATTTATTTATTTTTTATCATCAGGCAGAATGACAAGGAAACATGAGTGAAAGAGCTGCCCACTCTTGGTTATTCCTGCTTTGTATGTATGTGTATCTGTCAGGGTGCGCACAAGCCGGACTAGTGAGGAATTTCTGGGTCATGAAGCAGCATGAAATGCCACGGCTGAGTATTTTAAGAAGAAAATGCATGATCTCTGTCAGATTGTTGAGAATCCTGAATGTTAAAATCCTCCTATCACACATTACTAATTTATAGCACTGCGGACTATGTTAAATAAATGCTTCTTATTCTTTAGAACACTATATAATTTCAAGTATTCATTCAAACCCAGAGTGCTCTGTTGTTACATTTAAATATGTTCTGTTTCACTGGGTTATAAATATGAGCTGGTACACATGTAAAATCCAGTTGTTGTTAGAACCACTGTTGACATATTTCGTAATCAAATGAAATGAACAATTAAACTCTGTCATGTAGAACAACAGCACCTATGGTGGCAAATGGTACCCCACTGTAAAACACAGAGGTCATTTATTAGTAATTTGGGGCCCTTTTCTGGCTGGTTGTTCAGGATGTCTTACTGCACAGACACTGGGGTTATCATGTATTCTGCCAAAAAGTACCAAGAAGTTTCAGCACAAAATTTGGTTGCCTCTGTCAGGAGGTTTAGACTTGGATCATAGATAAAAGTTACAACAAGATGCTGAGTCATACATACAACCCAAACAAGGCAGTAATATCAAAATTACAATCATTTCAAATATGGTGTTTTGGTGAGAACAAAATGTGTTAAAAAAAAGGGAGAGATAATTCTATACAATGTCTCTGGGTACTGGTTTATGAGGGTTGGCTGGAGAGCACTGTACCTGCATTAGTGAGTTGTCCCCGCAGTCTCCGTATCTCTAACATAGCTTTGTAGCGAAGGCCGTTTTCTTCACAGAATTTGTGTGTGCAGCCAGCAAACTCACAAGCCCCAACAGCACCTACACACACATACACTTGTAGCCATTTCCACTGACATATTTAAGTTTGTAAGCTAGCGTATAACTATTTGCAGCATACCCAGCATCACAATGAGATCCCCCAACAGTAAAGACTGGCCCTGGCCTGCCCACAACCTCCTCATTTGACTGAAGCGTGCTTTTCTTCCAGCCAACTTACTGCTCTCCTCCTCATTACTTGCTGGTCTGAGACAAAGGCAGAAACAAACAGTAAAAGGATGAAACAATTTAGAACATGCAACTCATGTAACCATTTCACATGCAGAACACGAAATGCTTTTTAGTCTTACCTGTCCAGTTCCTCAAAGATTTCTCTAACAGTCATAGCTGCCACTATTGTTATGATATAGGGCATGCAGCCCTGCTGCCGGCCCAGTGCAAGCATCTTAGCATAGCGTGGTGCAACAGGAAATGCTGCCATGGCACGTCCCAAAGGGGTTATAGGACAAGATAAACTAGCTCGCTTCGTGTCTACCATTCTGTAAGAGAGATTCAGAGCACTAGTTAACAGGGTAAATAAAAAACGTGAACAGAATTATGAATTAATATGCAAAATGTTTGTCGTATAATTGTCATAAGTATATTGATTTAAGCATAGTCAGTAAAAAAAATCATGATTGTCTGAGCAACTAGTAATTAGGTATTGTAAGTATAAATAGCTAATAAAAGGTACAAACTGAAAATATACTGATATTTTTGAGGCTAGTAAAATCATATCTTTGTTGGAAAGTCCATTAGCTTTTATGATGTCAATCATGTCATGAACCATGCACAGATTATTTATCATTAAATAACTTCTATAATATGCATTTATCACACACAAAAACATTGTGGGGAAATGTCAAGGTCAACCGAATGTGTAAAAACAACAGAACACTATTATAAAATAGTTAAGATGTAGTTAAGAAACTTAAGATGTATGTACGGTATGTGATCCACTCACTAACAAGGAAATGAAAGGGTTACAAATGATACTGCAGCCAGTCGTTAAGAATGTTAGTTTTGATATGACCTGTTACGATATCTACTCACATACATTCAACATATTAAACATATTCACAGTGGCACGGAAATGTCAGCTGGGCTACTGTATGATAGTAAGTGGGTCAAAATAATATGTCACTACAGATACTGATACACAATAGGCAGAAAAGTATTTTACATTATTATTTCATATCATTGGTTTGTTCGTTACTTAAGATTTATTTATGTTACACTTATACTAAATAAATTACATTGCTAAACAGTAACTTTTATATTATATAATAGACTGACTGCAAAACTCTGCCTTTCTTTTGCATTACCAAAACTACTGCCCTCTACAGGCAGAGTGGAGAATTCTCATTCAGGAATGTGCAGAATGACTCTCATTTTTTTTTTAATACATCATCGGTGGTCGCTGGTTGTTGTGGGTGTGAGTATAAACCACACAAGGAAAGAAAAAGGAAACCAACCTCCCCTGGCGAGGTGGTTCCTCTAGAGCACCCAAAGAGATAAGTAGCTGCTCAGCAGACACTAGTGCTTCTGAGCATGGTGGAGTAGGGAACGGAAAATTCACCACCTGCAAGCACATGGGACACACACACACTATTTAAATAGTGAGAATGAAATTAAGTAGTTACCATACATGTTTGAGTGTTACACAAAACATAAGGGCCATGTTATCTCTTCCTCTAACCTTTTGAATGTTGAGATCTTTCATTTGCAAAACAAGGTCATCAACAGGGCGACGAGTGATTTCAGCCTCAGAGAACTGACTAAAATCACTGAACACTGCAGATGAGTAGAGCCTACACACATCACACAAAAAATACAATTACACACAAGCAAGCATAAATCATCTTTTCTCAAAACAAATGATAAGAGTCAAGGACAGACAACCTATAGCAATGTCCTGCCTCTGTTCTTCCTGCCCTCCCAGCTCTCTGATTGGCTGAGGCCTGAGAAGTCCAGGTGACCTTAAAGGTAGAGACACCAGTCACTCGGTCATAAAATCTCTTCTTTACCCGACCACAGTCAACCACGTACTTAATTCCTGGAATAGTGAGAGACGTCTCAGCCACATTGGTGGCCACCACACACAAGCGGGCACCTGGAGGAGGTGGACGAAACACCTGCACACACAACAACAACAACAATAATAATAATAATAATAATGTGTTTAATCCCAAACTGTTCCTTTTTAAATGAAAAAATCACAGATAGTACTTTAAGAATACTTTTACGTAAGCAGGATTTAGTCAGTCAATCTGAATCAAACCCTTATTCATTTTGCAACATGTTAAGTTACACTTGGGCAGGTGAGAACACAGCAAATGCACTTGGGTGTGAGACTGCTGAGGTCATTCTGGTGTGGTTCATATCAGTGCAGTTTAGCTCTGGGGTCCCAAGAGATTTTTGTGATGTCTATGTCGAATCTCAGCATGTCTGGCAGAAATTTCATCATGGATGACTGCTCATCAGTTAAAGCTCAATCCTAGCAAAACTGAACTGCTGTTCATCCCAGGTGATTCATCCCCAGGTCATGATCTTTCTATATCCTTGCACAACGATCTGATCTCCCCTTCAGCCACAGCTCGCAACCTTGGGGTAACCATGGACAATCAACTGTCCTTTTCCTCTCATGTTGCAAATGTGACTCGCTCATGTCGGTTTCTTCTCTACAACATTAGAAGGATTCGGCCATTTTTGTCCACACAGACTGCCCAGGTACTTGTTCAGTCTCTTGTCATTTCTAGACTGGATTACTGCAATGCACTGCTGGCAGGTCTACCTATGAACGCAATCCGTCCTCTGCAAATGATCCAAAATGCAGCTGCCCGGCTTGTTTTCAACCTGCCAAAGTTCTCACTCACCACCCCGCTGCTGCGATCCCTCCACTGGCTTCCGGTAGCTGCACGCATCCGGTTCAAAACACTGATGCTGGCCTACAAAGCCAAAAATGGACCAGCTCCCTCTTACCTCAAAGCCCTCATCATTCCTCGCACTGCACCCCGCAACCTCCGATCTACCAGCACTGCTCGACTGGTTCCACCATCTCTCAGGGTAAGAGGCAAGTATATTATAAGACTCTTCTCTGTACTGGCACCAAGGTGGTGGAATGAACTTCCCATAGAGGTCCGGACAGCTGAGTCACAGCTGAGGCTATTTTCAAGCGGCGGTTGAAGACCTACTTATTCAGGAAGCACTTCAACTAGCACTTCTTTCCTTATCTTTTGCATTTAAAAAAAAAAAACAAAAAAAAAAACTGACACTTTTTTCATTGTAACTTTGAACAAATGTTTTAAACTCACGGTATCTTAAGTATGTAACCTAGTGAACCAGCATTAATGTATTCAATGTTAGAGATTTAAGCACTTATGTACATCGCTCTGGATAAGGGCGTCTGCCAAATGCTGTAAATGTAAATGTGAATATGTTAAATGATTGTTGATTTTTTTTTTTATAACTATCCTTACCATTTTACAAGTACAGTTTCAACCATACACACTTCTCAGAAATTTTTAGCTTTTAGATTGTTTAAAATACATGCGAAAAATGTTTCCACATAAAATGCAACATTCTGTTAATAAAGTAAAAAAACATATATATTACTTTAGCTTGCTGCTCAGGTGCCAGCAGGGAGTAAAGTGGCAGCACGTACAGAGGAATGGAGGGATCTGCCTTCTCCTCTAAGAGCCAAAATAAAAACACACATTCAGGTTATTCTCAGAATCTGCAAGAGGAAGACCACACCTAAACATCTGCCTAATCTAACCTCTTATATAGCGCCCATTTCACCTTCAAGTTATCGCTGACTACCATTTTCCATCTTCTTCTGCACACTTTTCTTAGTCCTTCTTCACACAACATCTGAATACATCCCACATTCATAAACAGTGAGTAAAATCTGACCAGTGTCTTCTGGTTGATCGCCTAAATCCAGATCTGAACATTCGTCGTCGTTATCATCATCATCAATGCCAGCCTGGCGATCTTCATCCCCGTCATCCACAGGTAGAGTGGAGTAGTTGTCCAGATCAATGCGAGGAAGAGACTAGAAGAGAAAATGAGACTAGTGAGTCACATGGCAGAAAATATAATAAGTAAAGACTTGACAAATATGGAAACAATTCATACTACTGATTTCTTCTGTTTCTGCTTCTTAATTGTTTTCAGCTCCTCTGATGTGTCCTCTGTTTCTGTACCAACAAAAAGAGCAGAAGCTTTTCGAAGGTTTTTGTGTGTGTGTTGTGTGTGTGTGTGTGTGTGTGTGTGTGTGCACACATGCCTACCAGCATGCTCCATGTTGTTGGGTCTGTATGGAAATGCTTTTCTCAGTCTCCTGCACACAGAATGCACCTCTGCCTGGCCTGTCAGAAACATCAGGATACCACCTACAGCGAAACACAGAAGCAGTCAGTAACTGTCCATGTGTGATGTCGACATGCACTTTGGTATCATATCTGACAAAAACACACATTTACTTTGTCATCTACCAAGTATGTAACTGTAGCTTTTGTATGTAGCTTTTGCCAACATCTCATAAAATAAAGGCACAACTGGATGTGAGTTAATGGTATAAATATGATGTAAATTACTGTAAAACTATTGAAAATACACACTGAAATTACAAATACCGTGTGTGTGGGTGTGTGTGCGTGTCTGACCTGGTGGCAGCATGCGGTGAATCTTGCATGTCTTGCGAAAGGCTTCTGCTGTGTAATCCTCCAGTGGTGTGTGCTTGTTGAAGTGAACTGTGACTGGGAACTGACGAGTCTCTACCTGTTTGCATGAATGTGCACACACAGAAACAACAAACCAGTTTTGTTTAAAAAGCGGAGCTCTACTGAATAAAAAAATAATAAAGTACCTGCTCGTTGCATCCTTCAAAAATGCACTAAAACTGAAACGCTAAGATCAACAGAACAGGCAGAATAGTGGAAATGGCTGAAACCTTTATGACTGGTGGAGGTGTGCAAAACAGTCTCTTGTTTTCAGTAAAGTCTTCCACTCGCAGTGTAGCAGACATGATCAGCAGTTTCATGGGCAAACCTTTCTGTAAGTTTATAAACACATTACTGTAAACCAGATGCCTTCAATCTTATCACAGAATTCATAAAAAGTCAATCAAATATTCTTCCTCTGTAGGCTTCCTCGCTAAATTGTGTGTGTGTGTGTGTGTGATACCTTATTGCGGAGTGCCACAATGCGTGAGAGCAGGCCAATGAGGATGTCAGTGTAGACGCTGCGCTCGTGAGCCTCATCAATTATAATCACACTGTATTTCTGCAATAGGAAGTCCTGTACACAAGAAAGTGTAATTAGGCCATAAACAATATGCAGCAAATGTTTTCGTGTGTGTGTGTGTGTGTGTGTGAGAGAGAGAGAGAGTTTGTCTGCTGATATACACCTTTTGAACTTCTTTCAGTAAGACACCATCTGTCATGAACTTGATCTTCGTGTCTTTTGTCACATTGCCTTCATATCTGATCTGATAAGACACCACCCTGATGACAGACACACAAACACACACACACACACACACATCAAATACTGCAAGTTTCATTCTTTTACTACAATTCAGATTGTGACTGGAGTCTGGAAGTTTTCATCACTTAATGTGGACAATCACTGAGAGCCCATTTGACGATATGACTGGAGGAGGAGATTATAAAAGTGTTACTACCACATTAGAGATCTCTGTAGATATTAATATACTATAGACTAGGATTTTTTCTTGTGTGTCTTCAAAAACTCACTGTTGTGAACATTAGTTTTCCTATACATGTGTATACACAGAGTTTTATATAGCATGCCAAGATTGTAATTTACAAGAATCAAATTTATTTTAGTTAAGTGTACAATATCCATCTGTGGAGCAGCATCTGAGGTGTGCTGGGTAAGATTAGATATTCCACTCTGAATAGCATAAATACACACATTCACACACCCTGTGGAGAGGTTCATCTCTTTGGCTACACGGTGAGACATGCTGACTGCTGCCACTCTTCTGGGCTCAGTCACACCAATTATACCACCAGCACTGAGGGGGAGAGAGAGAAAGAGAGAGAGAGAGAGAGAGAGAGAGAGAGAGAGAGAGAGAGAGAGAGAGAGAGAGAGAGAGAGAGAGAGAGAGAGAGAGAGTAAATAACTGGGATGCATAATGTCATCTTAACATGTATGCACATGTAATGGCTGCATGAATATTAAGTGTTTTTGTGCTTGTGTATGTACCTTGCATATCCAGCTTCATAGAGGAATTGGGGAACCTGTGTGGTTTTGCCACTGCCGGTCTCTCCACACAACACCACACAATCATTCTCCTTTACTGCCTCCATGATCACCTGCTCCTCTGCCAACACTGGCAGCTTGAGCCGTGCCTCCTTCAAGATGTGCAGACAGACAGACAGGGAGAGAAAAAAAAGCAGGGCTCAGAAACAGTATTAAAAATCAGTCGATTTGCTCTGAGCAGAAACGATATTTACATTTAGGACAAACACCTTTATCCACTGTTGACTTACAACTCTGTTGGGAATAATAGCAAGAAAATCACAATCTTTAAAGTAAAGAACAAAAAGAATCAAGTTGGGAAAAATCCAAATCTTCCAAATTTCTAAAAGCCAAGAAATGTACAATAACATGTTTACTTAATTGTGCATAATACTCAGTTTGGCACATCATGACTAAGCAATATTTTGCCATTTGTCCTTGCAAAAGCATTTTATCAGTGTCACAATGGCTAGCCACATTCTCCTGTGTGCAGCACTCTTAAGGTCATCCCACAGATTCTGTACTGGAGTCTGGGTCATTTCAAAACCTTCATCTGGTTTGAAGCCATGGTGTGCTTCAGGTTGTTGTCATGCTGAAAGGTCAAACTCCTCTTCATCTTAGGTTTTTAAGTAAAAGCCTTAGATTTTGTGCCAAAATTAACCTGGTTTTTGGAGCCATACCATTTTCCCTTTAAGAAGATTAAATCCTAGGTCCAGCTGGAGAAAAACATCCCTAAAGCATTATTCTACAGCCTTCATGCTTCACCATCAGGTTGGTGTTCTTTTAGTGATGTCCTGTGTTGTGTTTTTTTTTTTTTGCATTTGGGAGAATTAATGCATTTTTCCCAAAATCTGGATGCTTCATTGGTTAAAAAATTCTCCTCTTCAAATTCTATTTTAATTCATTATATTTAAAGCACATTTAATAATGAACATAGTCATGAATCAGCTTTACACAAACTCTGATGATTCAGATGTATAAGTTTGAGAGGAATCAGATATAAAAGTGAACCTGGGTGACACCATATGGGAATTATGGGTCATTATACAGTACAGTATATGAATATATTGTATACTCCAGTGTCATACAGTGCTACAGGTGTTAAAATGATCCTGTGCACAAGCATCAGTTATTTTGGACTCCTTAAAGGAGTAACACAAAATCAACACTATCAATGTCTAGTTAATACAAAATCTAGTATTCTACAACAGGTGCAGTCTTCAGTCTATAGAAGCCAAACAACTAAACTAAAACTAGTTAATTAATGACTGTAAAACTTTACATTGTCTGATGGTAACAGTATCAGGGTTTTTTTCATCTTAAAAATGGCACTGGTGATAAATATATTTTTTGTAAACCAAAATAAAAAAGAAAGCTTTTCATACCTGGATCTCTGGCAGTCTGTCTACAGGAATGAACACGGCTGGCTGACAGTCTTTTTTCTTCAACGCAACTGGTTTTTCCTCTTTCTTTTTCTCCACCTCCTTTACTTCCACCACTTTTGTTTCTGCCTCCTGTTCCTCCTTTACAGCAGGTGCTGCTTTTTCTGATACCTCATTTTCTACCTCTTCCATCACATTATCCCCCTCTTCCTCAGAAGAAGAATCTGACATGCTGCTTGTCTCCTCCTTGGAAGAGTCTGGTTCTTCGACATCATCCTCCTCCACATCCATTTTTCTCTTCCTTTTTCTGTTAGCACCACTGAGACTGTTGATTTTGACTGTTGCTGAACCATCATCTAAACTTTCAACATTAACTCTTCTCCCAGATGCGTGCACACACACACACACACACACACACACACACACACACACACACACACACACACACACACACACAGACAGAGTAATAAATTACATCTGAGGTTATGTGTTATGTGTCCAGACTAAATATAAAAATAGACAGAAATAGTTTAATGACATGGGCTTACTCTTTAGTTTGATAAAGTTTTTCTCCGATGCCTAGTTTGGCGGTTGTGTAAAGCAACTTCAGTTCAGATTGTGGCAGCTGAACTTCTGCCAATTTATCCAAGACCTCTGCTCGCTGCATGAAGACATAAATAATATTACATTATATATAGCCTTAAAAAGCAAACAAAAAGAACTAGCAGTATTGCAGTATTACTACCATTAAGCAGCTTCCCACCAAATTAGCTCATTTTATTCAATGTGAATAATTACAGCTAAATGACAAGATTTTAAAGTTTTCTATTAGAAAAATGATGTTTGTGGAAGAATATTACACCAATGGTGTATTGACAAACTGTGTACCACAGTAGTATGTGGTTTAGGATGCAGCTTACTTTAGTATTGTACAAGCAATATGCGACTATGTAACTTTATTGTGTACATTATCATGACTGTCAGAGTAACTGATAATAATAATAAAGTAATAACACAACAAAACCTCTCAGTTGCTCTCAAAGGGCAGGCATGAAAGTTTACATAGAAATTCCATTTTGCAACCAGTGAATAACCCTTAAATTCTAGTCTTTGTCAAGCTCTATTGTTATTGATTTTAAGGTTTTGCTAGATGACAAATAAAGCAGCAAGTCATGTTCTCCTTGCTAAAGCAGATACATATCTCAAAGGGAGGGAGAAAAGTTCTTGCTGGTGGATAAAAATAAATAAATAAAAACAAAAGAAACAACCTTGCACATGGAGACTGAAAAGTGTGCAACAATATCAGATTTCTTCTGTGATTCAAGTAAGTTATTGGTATTTAAAAAAAAAAAAACATTTAAACTTAGATACTTTTGCAAGTGTATACATTAAATGTATAAAAATATTGGGAGCTTAAGTACTGTCCAGAATCCTAATCCTTCTCTCATATACTCATATTTATGCTCCTGTTCAGACCTGCATACTTCTGCTTTTTAACTTTAAATCACACTATAAATATGATTTAAAATTCTGTCCCCAAACAGATAAGTATCTGCAAGAGCTGAATGTCTTTCTATACAGCAGATTTTTCCATTTTAACAAGACTGTATCACACATAGATATTGATGTTTACTTTTTTGTGTCAATTAATTTGTCATGTGGCCTTTAAATTTTTGTATTTTCACCACTAATACATCAGGCACCTTAATTAGTGGAGACGGCTTTTAAATGAAGGTTAATTGACCCGTGAGGCAATAAGCGTGCTTCCTTTCTGCAGAATCTTGCTTACTTACATGGGCTTTTTTCTCTTTCTGCTCCAGAACTTTCTGCAGAATTTTTTTCTGTTTTTTGGTCAGAGGTTTCTTCTTCATGACAGGTTGTTCTACCTTCTTCTTCTTAACTCTGGTGCCTGGGAGAACCAGTGTGTTACTTTCATCCACTCCCTTTAGCCTGGTGGACTCTAAAGAGAACAAAAAGTAACAACAATAACAGTGTAAGAAAATGGGTAGTAAACAAGTTCTTGATTCAGTCCTGAGCTGCTGAATCACCTCAATCAGCTCGGATTCAGCATGTATTAATCCAAATCAGAGATATGTTTTATGCCATGTTTAAATATATATATATATATTCCTTTATTCATCCCACAATGAGGACATTTCTCTGTTACAGCAGCAAAAAATATATATAAAAAGAATAAAGACATAATATAATATACAGTACATACAAAAACAAAAATGTATAAAAATAGTAGTGGTTACACTGAAGGCATATTGCACATAGGTAATATTGCACATTTTTAAAAATTTCTGTTATTGCACATGTTTAAAATATGGGGGATGCCAAGTATAACATCTCAATAAGGAAAGAGAATCAATCTACAAAGCAGTTACAAATCAAGTGAAAAACTGAACACTGCATAAAAAAAGAGCTGGTGAGAACTTTACCGTCTAACTCCAGCATCACTTCACTCTTCATGTCTTCAGTAGGTTTGGGAGTTGCTGCGTTTTGTTCCCTCGCCTTCCAGTTGTGTTTTTTTCGCAGCCTCCCCATGATTGCAGATTACACTGATAATACAAGAAAATTAAAAACAAAACTTTGCATTATTTTAAATCACTAAGCTAACATATCGCAGTTCCAAGATCTAACTTATTTGTCTGTAGCTTTAAATATTTGCTGCTATAATCTCGTAAAAAAAAAAGTCAATAAGAAAGTTATACCACTACAGAATAAATCTATAAAGGTTTATGGATCGTCAGTGTACTGTGTCAGTCATGAAACAGTTACTTTACTATATCAATGTTTACACATAACCTGACACACCAATTACCTCAAACTTGTAAGCTAACAGTAATCACATTTACCAGCACTTTTTAACTAACACAAACCGATCTTACGGTTTTAGGGAATGTGTAATTCCTACGTTCACAATGTTGTTTCTTCTATCGATATTCACATCTGCACCAGAGCTCACATGTGCATCAACAGGAACACTGTGCAACATCTTAATTGAACCGTCCAGCTCAAACACGAAGGCAAAGCGTTCCGCTTCTCCTTTCTCCACAGAGGACACCGTTACCACTTGTTAGTATTAATATTTTTATACTGTAAACTTGTGTAAATTTTATTTTAATTTTCGTCATTAGCCAGTATTTAAAACAAGACACTATGCCTTTCTGGAATTCCCCAAGATTGTATGAAATTATAGCAGAAGGAAAAGGGTAGCTATCTTTTAATGGGACTCACGACTCCTAGTTGCCGACATTGTTCCCGCCCGAAATGTTATCAACAGGCGGGTACGTCAACTACGCCGCCATCTTTGGACAGGGCAACTTCTCCGTCTTAAGATCCCAAACTTTAAAAATCTCACCACACCGTGTGCACAATTTGACTGCTGACACCTCGCTGACACTACACAGAAGAGAAAAAAGAAGCATTTTTTCCCAGATAAAACGCCTTACAATGTTTTTTTAACACACACACACACACAGAGAGAGAGAGGGAGAGAGAGAGAGAGAGAGAGAGAGAGAGAGAGAGAGAGAGAGAGACGAGCCAAATTAAAAAATAAGTTTATTGTTAAAAATAAGAATAAAATAAAGGAGCTTCTATGTCAAACATATTTCAGAAGACCATACAGTACAACTGCAGCATGAAAGCTAACATATAGGGAGATTTATAGTTTTCACCAAGAACTGAACTTGCTGACTGACACAAATATTTCAAACACTGTTTTAGATTTCCTCCTGCAAGTCTCTCACTAGTTGATTTTATTACTGTATTTAACATGTTGTCATAAACTTCCTCTACTCATTAGCTATATTGAGTGCTGGGGATTTTGCTCCCATATGCTGGAAATTGGTCACACTGAATTGGCAGCCAAGGACAGTATTAACAAAGTGTATAAACTTGATATTTTGCATGTAATGTGTAATACGGCTTTTAGAATTATTTAGCAATCGAACATCTTCAAAAGTTTTATTTGAATAATTTGGGATGAATGAATATGGTGTAATGAATTTGGTCCTGTACACTTCATGTGACTATGCAGCCTCACAGTCAATGGCACAATCAATTCACTAATGCAGTTTTATTTAAGAATATACCTGTTTATTTGAAAAGCAAATGTGTGCAGATGCAGTAATGCAAAAGGTAGTGGGAGGATTCTCTTAATTACTTTCTTTTTTTGAGAATTTAGGGTAGGAGTAACCAGTATTATTGGTCAGAATCTGCAGCACATTTTGATCGATTGGGGATTCAACAGCATTGGTGTACTAACATAAAAGGGTGAATGAAAACCTGAAAAGCAGACAGGATGACTTTGGCATGCACACATCTTACAGACGTTAAAACCTATATTCCTGTGGGATCATGTTAATTCCAGATGTCATGACAGATCATAATCAAGCCTCAGATTATGTCTCCTTCATCTCTAACTCTTCACAACTAATACAACAACCCTAGACCTGAGAGGATATAAGTTACATGCCATAAGATAGCATCAAAAAATCCCTGAGGGAAATAGTGACAAGCTGTTGATGAGGATTAAGTTAAACAATAGTGAAAGCAAGCCAGTGTTTCAAGCCAGTGAGTGACTGGGTCTCAGCTGTGAAAACTTTCTGCAGCTGCTCGTTGTGCATCGTAGCTCAGCTGGTGGAAGCGGCGGAGGAAATAGACCACCACAGCGAGGAGGATTGCTTGCAACAGTACAAAGATGAACAGGCTGATCTGTGAGGCCAAGGCCAGATCACACAGCCAATATTTACAGGAGTTAAGCACCTCTTCCTCTGACAGGAAGGCCACTAGTCTCCCCTGCAGACCAGGAGGAGAATTGCAGCTCACATTTCTGGAAGAAGAAAGATAGATTTATATATAACTGAAGAAAAATTAAAGCACATACAACTCTTCACTGTTTGCTCAGGTTGCACAGCACATAGCAAATACCATAACAGTTCTATGGCGTTTTCACACTTGTAAACAGCTTTTTTTTTAACATACTTACTTACATACTTACGTATGTTTTTTTAACATACTTACTTTTTTAACATACTTACTTACTTTTATAATACTTACTTTTTAACATACTTACTACACACTATATTTACCCTTATTCAGTTACATGTACATATTACTACACCTTCTGTATAACCTCATACCCTTATTTATTAAACTGCCACTTGTAAATAAGCCATCTATGCACTTCTGATTAGATGCTAACTGCATTTCATTGGCTCTGTACATGTACCTTGCACAATGACAATAAAGTTGAATCTAATCTAATCTAAATATTTTTTTTCTATAATGAATCAGCAACTTCTGGCTTCAGAGAGTCACTTTCAAAATTTTGTAATATTTACAGCTGAAGCAAATGGTCATAAAATAATACAGAAAACCAAATAGATAGCTTGAACATAAATGAGTTAGTTCAGCATATGATTTGGCTAAGTACTGTATGCATTCTGAGCTTTTTAATGTATTACAGCCATTTGTGTCACTTGCCTTGTCAAAGCAGCATTGTTCTGTTTTAACAGCCATCCTCTCAGATAGAGCACAGCACAATCGCACTCCCACGGGTTCCCATGCAGCGTGACCACTTGCAGCGCCTGCATGTTGTCCAACAGTCCAACGGGCAGCGCTGTGAGGTGATTATCATGGAGCTGAAGCTCAGTTGTGCTCATGGGGAAAGATGAAGGCAGCGTGGCAGTGGTGAGTCCACGCCTGCTACAGTCCACCACAGCAGCTGCGCAGAAACATCCCTGAGGACATACAGCCTCAGCTTCTCCTACATTAACTCCCAGCAGACAGACAAGAACCAGCACGGCAAATAACACACACTTCATACCAGCACACACTGCATGGGAGGGAGAGGAGAGAAAACAGAGTGGGAAAGTGGCATGTAATAAATGACACAGTAATATGTTTATATTAGAGAATTGATGGTTACTACATCACCAGTTAGCCAAAACACTTCATCATCTCACTGATATGAACACATGTTACTGGAACAATAAACTAATTTAGGAAGGTTGTCTGAGATAATACTTGGAAATAAGGAAAGACATTCAAGCATGAGAAGCAAAGATAAAGAGCCGGAAGCAGGAGAGGAGCAATAGAATGGATGATGTTAAATTATTTTTTTGCTTTTTGTATTCTTTCCTTCGCCAAATGAATTGCATCAATTTGATGAAATTGCATGATCAAGATTTTGACTTAAAAAAGATTATTTCACGTTACTGTATGTCAGGAAGTTTTTATTGTCATTTCAAGCATGATCAAGTAAAGAGACAATGATGAGGCTCAGGTTTAATGCTGTGAAATGAGAGAATTGTCTCAGTGATGATCATAATCACATAAAGTGATAAAATATTTTTGCTTTGTACAGTTTTTTTTTCTCCAGTAACACTGCTTTTCCATGGATAGTTGATAGAAATGTAGAGGTGGGCCGGGCATCTGTTAGTATAAAATAAATAAAAACTTTAAACAGTTTTTTCAAAGGTTTAAAATACTAAAATTGTACTTCTGATTGAGATGTGCAGAAGGGAAACACATTTTGTTTTAGAAAAACTTTATAGAAAAGCTATTTCTTTTAATAGATGAAAGTGTCAAAATACTACCTTGCAGAATGCTTACTCAAACTGCCACACATATGATTTAATATAAATAACTGAAAAAATGAACCTAATGAGGAGTAGAAGGTGAGGACTATAGCTAGTTCAGCATTGTATATAGCAGTTCAGGACTGTAGCAGAGAAAAAAAAGTCCCATTTTTAAAAAAATAAATATTATAGGATAAGGATGCCAATATAATTATTTAAACACAAAAATATTTTTGTGAAAATGTATTTAGAATATACAGGTGTAAGTATATATAAAAAGAAGCAGAGCGTCTTACCAGTATAGAAATGTCTTGTGTATAAGGGGCCCAATAGAAGCACAGTGTTCGCTCTTTCAAAAACAGCGGTGTTTTAGAGACACAGCTGGGTCGCACTGATAAAGTAGCCTTAATACACACACACACACACACACACACACACACACACACTTATACTAACTCCACCCCCTGAGGAATATCACAAAGGAAGTAAGGCTCTAAAGTACTGCATCATCCAAAGAGAACTACACAATTTTAGAATCTATTGCTTGGAGAGAAAATTCTGGTAATAAAAGAAAACGAATAAACAAAGACCCAGACAGCAAAGAATCTGCTTCAAGCATATTTATTTAAAACATGGCAACTCCACACTCACTGAGAACTAGCACTGTAAAAATCCTAGTCTGCCATTAAAGAAACAAAGTTTTACATACACACCATGTAAACACTCACTTACACATGCATGTGCACACACACACACACACACACACACACACACACACACACACACACACACACACACACACTCTCACTTACGCATGTGCACACACACACTCTCTCACTTACACATGCATGTGCACACACACATACACACACTCTCTCACTTACACATGCATGTGCACACACATACACTTACACACGCACACTCTCTCTTCCACATGTATGTGCGCACACACACACACACACACACACACACACTCTCTCACTTACACATGCATGTGCACACACATACACTTACACACGCACTCTCTCTCTCTCTCTCTCACTTACACACGCATGTGCACACACACACATACACACACACACACACTCTCTCTTACACATGTATGTGCGCACACACACACACACACTCTCACACATGCATGTGTGCACACACACACACACACACACACACACACACACACACACACACACACACACACGTACACACGTACACACACACTCTCTCACTTACACATGCATGCACACACACACACACACACAGTCAGAGCCCAGATTCAAACAACACTTTGGCTAAAATGCCATTACAAAACAATTTTTGCGCATTCTAGCTAAGATTTAAACCAAGTACATATAAATTAGATACATTTAAAAGTAGGTTTCATTTAAATTAATTATACACAATATTACCAATGTTAGCTTCACCCACACATTCATAAACACAAGAAATATTAAATAGATGCTTCACATTTGTACTTGGTAGGCAAGAGCTCCAAAGCACCAAGCAAAGTGTTTTGCAAATATACAGTATAGTTTATCATTGAGTGTGTCACGCTGTAATTCGCATGTTTACATGATCACTTTCATTATCACCAAAGTGACAGAATATAATATAAGATGTGAAGAGACTTGTGTAATTTTTCTATGTTTGCATTTGTGTGTCTCTGTGTGATCTTCACTGGTCTTTCTCATGCATCTGCTGCTGCATCTTCTGTAGCATCTCCTGCATTCTTTTCAGCTGCACACACACACACACACACACACACACACACACACACACACACACACACACACACACACACACACACACACACACAAACACACACGGTCAGCAGAAGAGGATTAGTGTGCTGCTTAATAAGTTTACACTTCAGTTCAGTTCATGTTTATTGTGATTATGATTTTAGCCTCACCTCCTCGTCCTTCATCTTGATGAGTCGTTCTGTTTCTGCGTCTGGGGTCGGCAGCGGCAGAATGGGAATAGGACTGTCCATACGGTTGTCCTGTGTAAGTTTACTGCAACACACACGTTATACCGCTTTATACAGTGTGTGCCAGAATTATTGGACACCCAAAAAAAATGTGCAACTTTCTAAATTAAATACAACTTTTTTTTATTTCATAAATTATTATAATTTAACAATTAATTAATAAATATATAATTATGTAATAATTTAATTTAATAATTTTAATACATTTATTGCTCAATGAACTGGAGAAACACATTAGTTAATTGTGACAAAAGCAGACTGAAAAATAGTGATGTTTGGAACTGTGATCATGTGAAGATGGATGACATCATGAATTCTGTACCAAGTACAAAGATATTTTAGCCTAAAAAATGTTTTCCTCTGCCAGAAAGTTCTGTCAGAACTTTCTCCAAGATGATGAGCTAAACAACTCAACACAATGGTTAAACAAACACAAATGAAATGTTTTGCAGCCTCAGACTGGGGGTCTGTCTTAAAGAAGGCGAAGTCCACAAGTGTCGTGGACCTTGATTCTCTCCAGGGCAGACGCTACATATTTAATTTTAAAATCAGTGTTTTGTAATAATAATTAAAAAAAGAGCACCAACAGTCAAGTAAAAAGTCGACTTCAAGAAGGATTAAATAAGCAAAAGCTACTAAGTGACTTAAATTTACTAGTAACTACAGTGTAACTAATGAAAGAGGAAGATACATAAGTATACAAACACAACAAACCTGGTCATCTCCTGAATGCACTGGGCTCTGTAGTTCTCATAGTGTACATCACAAGTCACATCCTTCAGGTCGTGCATGTGAGAGCGAATCAGCATGTTTCTCAACTTCACAAAGTCACAGTGGGACTGGTTCTCCACTGCAGGAAACAGACAAGAACGTCATGAATCAAAATGGAAAAGCCTTCATCTGACACAATATACACAAATTTACTGAATTTAACAGCATGATTCCTGCACAAGTAGCTCATTTAATAATAATATTTATCCATGATTACCCTCAAAATGTGTCATATCTAATTATAAACACATACACACCTCACCTTCGACAATGCCCCAGGGGTAGAGACGGCCTCGCACTCTTTGACCTCTTGCTTCCACCACTGTATTACTGCCAATCACAGCGAAGGGTGTACACTCCTGTAACACATTTTATGAACACATACAAGTTCATGATCAGAACATTTGATAAGAATTGAGTAAATTGTTGTTGTATATGACTTCTCCATCATACCACCCGTTTCTGTAAGACTAAGAATTTACATAAGAATGTACATAAACAGACACATGCTTCTGATTAATATTCATTAATTGACTTGAATGAATTCTGTAATATGGTTACAGTTGGTCATTCATATCAGCGTGTTTGACACAGATTATAAATAGAGCAAACGGAGCAAATATATAGCTGTGAAGGCTGTTGTGAATTGACTCAGCTGTGAGAATTGGGCCAAAATCTGTTCCACAATATTTTTTGGGGATGAACATGTTAATGCAAGTGAGTGTACTCTTTAAAATGAGTGTTTTGCAAGCTGCTGCTTATAAAAATAACCAATAAAGTCATTTATTGTTGGAAATTTATTTAGGTTATATTTGATTCGAGTAAATACAGATTTTAGTGGCTGCGTTTAACACTAAAAAGCTGAGATTAAAAATCACAAAAAAGTATGTTAAAAAGTACTGCTGTTAGACTATATGGAGCGTTATACGTTGTATCTGACCTTCAGCTCTTTGTCCATCTGTTTAAACTCCTCATCCTCATCAGAGTCACATTCTGGAAATTGGTATACTTTAATTCCAAAGCGCTCAATCTCATCTCGTACCTAAGCAAAAGAAAGGATAAAGTGATAATCTGAGGTTAGCAGCACATGCAAGAGAGCAGGGAATAAGCAATATTTAATTGTAGCACAGAACCAAATGAGATGTTGTGTACTCACCCTGTCCTTTAGCTTCTTTATCTCACTTGGAGTAAGACAGTCCGCTTTGGCTATTAGAGGAATAATGTTCACTTTCTCATGCAGAGCTTTCATGAATTCCACATCCACTGGCCTCAAACTGAAAATAACATACATAGACACACACACACACACACACACACACACACACACACACACACACACACACACACACACACACATACACACACACACACAATGTTAGATAGACCTTTAATTCTCCAGGGATAACTCTGTGGACATCTGACCTTCGCATCCATATGCAATATATGAACATCTCGATCCATAGTCCTCCCTTTGCTGTTGTAATGACTACTGTAAAGGCTTTCATTAGATTTTGGAGCATGACTGTGGGGATTTGTGCTCATTCAGACACAAGAGCATTAATGAGGTCAGGCATTGATGTCAGGTGTGGAGTCAGTATTCCGGTTCATCACAAAGGTGTTGAGTGAGGTTGAGGCCAGGGCTCTGTACCGATCTCGAGTTCTTTCACTTCAGCATTGTCTTCATAGGCCTCACATTATGCATTGGGTTGTTTTTTTATGAAAAACTTTGTAGTAACAATTTGGGCAGATATCTCATATATAGGAGTGATGGTCAGACGGCCAAATTGTGTGTGCATACAGAGCATATTACACACCCATGTCCAAATGGTGGTATGAAATAAAGACAGCAGTGCACTCGGTTATCCAATATGTTCTTCCTGTTGAGTCCACTTTCATCCCTGAAATATTGCTCAAATTGCTGATCAATGTAGTCGGTGATGGGCTTCCAACTGTGAAAAAACACACATACACAATATATTATCAGAACTGTAATAAATACTTATCCCTCATCAGGAACAGCTTCATCCTGGTCAAGGTTAATGTAAAGTGGATCCTGTCTGCAAGACAGACACACGCCAATCCGTCACAGGGCTCCATACACACACACATTGACAACAAGGGGCAATTTCGCATTGCCAATTCATCTAATAGCATGTTTTTGTGTGTTGAAAAGAGACTGGAGATATGAGAGGAAACCACCACCAACACAAGAAGAACATATGAAACTCCACAGAGACAGTAATCAGAACTCGGGATTGAAGTGCACACCTTAGAGCTGTGAGGTGGTGCACACTGTCTCGATATGTCAAGCTAAGTTCTTACCACTCATTATTGTTTACTGCATCTCCAAATCCTGGTGTGTCTACAATGGTGAGTTTGAGCTTGACGCCCTTCTCCTCGATATCCACGGTGTGTTTAGTGATCTCCACTGTCTGATTAATACGCTCTGAAAGAAAAGGAGAAAATAGAAAGACAAATGATAAATACAGCATTTACCAATCATACCAACATATCCCAATCTTCAAAAGTGGTGCCTAATTTCCTAAATATGTGCATGTTAGAGTAGAAATCCTGGCTCTTATTAAAGTACTGGTCATACTTTAATTCCTCTATTTATATACAATAAACATTTGGGTTACAATCCTTACAATAAGCCTACAAATCCATACAGTTTTATTTCATTTGTACTAAACATCTGTACCTACAGATCGATGTTCACCACTACTTTCCCTTCTGTAACATGGAGAGCAAGCTGTGTGAGGTTCTCTACACTAAGAGACTTATTGCAGGTTGTTGAAGGCTGCAGAAAATATATTGTAACGTTTCCAGCATAAGGAACACTTTCATTCCTCACTGAGGGAAAACTGAAAGTAAATTCAATGATGTTTAGAAATACAATGCTCAAAAAAATAAAGGGAACACTTAAACAACACAATGTAACTCCAAGTCAAGTACACTTCTGTGAAATCAAACTGCTCACTTAGGAAGCAACACTGATTGACAATCAAGTTCACATGCTGTTGTGCAAATGGAATAGACAACAGGTGGAAATTATAGGCAATTAGCAAGATACCCTCAATAAAGGAGTGGTTCTGCAGGTGGTGACCACAGACCACTTCTCAGTTCCTATGCTTTCTGGCTGAAGTTTTGGTCACTTTTGAATGCTGGCAGTGCTTTCACTCTAGTCGTAGCATGAGACGGAGTCTACAACCCACACAAGTGGTTCAGGTAGTGCAGCTCATCCAGGATGGCACATCAATGCGAGTTGTGGCAAGAAGGTTTGCTGTGTCTGTCAGCGTAGTGTACAGAGCATGAAAATGCTACCAGGAGACAGGCCAGTACATCAGGAGACGTGGAGGAGGCTGTAGGAGGGCAACAACCCAGCAGCAGGACCGCTACCTCTGCCTTTGTGCAAGGAGGAACAGGAGGAGCACTGAATGTGAGCCCTGCAAAATTACCTCCAGCAGGCCACAAATGTGCATGTGTCTGCTCAGCTCAAATGGTCAGAAACAGATTCCATGAAGGTGGTATGAGGGCCCGACATCCACAGGTGGGGGTTATGCTTACAGCCCAACACCGGGCAGGACGTTTGGCATTTGCCAGAGAACACCAAGATACAATTGAGCACATCTGGGACATCATGTCTCGCTCCATCCACTGGCGCCCTGTGCTCTTCACAGATGAAAGCAGGTTCACACTGAGCACATGTGACAGACGTGACAGGGCCTGGAGACGCCATGGAGAATGTTCTGCTGCCTGCAACATCCTCCAGCATGACCAGTTTGGCAGTGGGTCAATAATAGTGTGGGGTGGCATTTCTTTGGAGGGCCGCACAGCCCTCCATGTGCTCGCCAGAGGTAGCCTGTCTGCCAGTAGGTACCGAGATGAGATCCTCAGACCCCTTTGTGAGACCATATGCCGGTGCGTTTGGCCCTGGGTTCCTCCTAATGCAAGACAATGCAAGACAATGCTAGACCTCATGTGGCTGGAGTGTGTCAGCAGTTCCTGCAAGAGGAAGGCATTGATGCTATGGACTGGCCCGCCCGTTCCCCAGACCTGAATACAATTGAGCACATCTGGGACATCATGTCTCGCTCCATCCACCAACGCCACGTTGCACCACAGACTGTCCAGGAGTTATGGAGCATGCCCAGGCATTGTAGGGAGGTCATACAGGCATGTGGAGGCCATAAACACTACTGAACCTCACTTTGACTTGTTTTTGAAGTGTTTTACCACTTCAATTTTGAGTGTGACTCCAAATCCAGACCTCCATGGGTTAATAAATTTGATTTTCATTGATACTTTTTGTGTGATTTTGTTGTCAGCACATTCAACTATGTAAAGAACAAAGTATTTAATAAGACTGTTTCATTCATTCAGATCTAGGATGTGTTGGTTAAGTGTTCCCTTTATTTTTTTGAGCAGTGTATAAAGATCTGATACAGAATTATTATCAGATACAATGAATTAGTATATTATGGTGAATGTGTGTAATGACTGCCATGGCAGAAATGTTGCATGATTACACAAATTTAAATCCACCATTTTTATGATGTTTTGAACCTGGAAACAAGCTTAGGGAGAATATACAGTAGGTATGATGTATCAATAAACTTCAGTAGCATATCAAAAGTGAAAAATTGAAACTGAAAAATATATGACTGTACTGAAACAGTGAAATGGGTGAAGGAAAATAATCAGCAACTGCTCAGTCAGCAACTATCTTCTTTCTTGGTCTGGTACAATGATACACCTTTTTAAATTTTTTAAGCATGTTTATCTGTTTTAACCTTGTTTTAACATTCATACAGGACAGTAATTTAAATGTCCAAGACCACGATCCTCTTCTAAAACTCAAATGTAGTCTAGAAAATCATCTTTGAACAAAATTAAAATCCAACATATTGTGTAGCATAAATCGGAATGATGGAGAGGCAGTAAATGTTTAATTGATTGTTTTAAATGATTTACATTTATACTGTATTATATTAAGGAAATTGTTATAAGAATTGAATGCACAAAGATAAGCCTACGATCACACAAAACATTCACCACAAGCAACTTGCCCCGCTGGGAACATGATATGTTTACAAGTTTTAAATAAATGATGTGAATCAATAACTTTTAGCACTCAGAGTGTCTCAGCAGTCAGAAGCCATAGATGTTGTACTGTAGGAAGTTTAAGGATGTTAGACTTGCTCTCTGAATAAATAGCTGTGAAAAAAGTTCCTGTGTCTCCATTTTTTGTGGGTCAAGAGTGCAACCAAGAAGTGTTAATTACACTTGTATTGTAAATCACAGTTAAACTAGACAAGAAAGCCTGCTACTTTGATTGCACAATATTTCATATATATATATATATATATATATATATATATATATATATATATATATATATATATATATATATATATAAATTGTACTTTTTTAGTTTAGCTAGCTTAGTTTAGCTTATCACATTTTGGAATAATAAATATCTTCAGGTAAATATATTTAAAATCTAAACATATGTAATCAGAGCAAAAAAGTTTTAAAAAATACACATCATTTCCAACATTCTGGATTATTTTTTTCCCCCAATGACAAACACAATATCATGATTTGTTACATTATATATATTACATTACAGATCATAAAAAGCAGGAAACCAGTGTGCTTTTGGTGTAAGTTTGAAACTAACTGAGTAATATAAACACCTTACATTATATTGCTTTATTACTTTACCCAATAAAAATGCTAATGATGGACATCAAACATGCTGCATGAGGTTTTTACCTTCAGCATTTAGAAGTTTTCTGTCCTTGTAGAGGTCTGTGAGGAAAAGGCTGTTTACTAGAGTAGACTTGCCTAAACCAGATTCACCTGAAACACACACACACACACACACACACACACAGAATTCTTGTCATTGATAACTGTGAGAATGCATGTACTTGTCATTTCTAACTGCAGGGGAAATGACAGTTGACAGTAGTGTCAGTTGTTGGGACGGTTACTAACCTGCTACCATGAGTGTAAAATCAAAGCCTTTCTTCACAGACTTCCTGTGGACCTGGTTAGGGAGTGTCGCAAAACCGACATACTGCTTATCCTGAGAGACACAAACAGCAAAGACAGCAGTTTTAAAATCTGCCACTGTGAAACTGACAGACAACACAGCTTTATCATTCTGAGCCTTCTCAATATCACAGTCTTGTGTTCAAAAGCACTGAATAGTGCGAGACCAAATTGGACACTGCTGTGAAAAACCGAAGCCTTCAGTTCATGGCTGTTTTCAGAGAAGAGCGCAAACATGTCCATACAGACAAATGAAGAATGTGAAGGATAATGATTACGAAGTCAAAATAAAATCAAGGCTTAGTTTTACCAATAGTCATCACAGTAGGAAGCAGACATGCAAATTCTGGATGTCTCAAAACACACACACACATACACACACACACACACACACACACAGAAACACACACACATAAACAACACACACAGAGAAAAACAGAAAATGTCTTGTTGAATGTAGCTGAATAGCTCTTTCATAAAACACACCCAGACTGGCTAAACTGCTCAGTCTGCCAGCAAGCCTCATAACTTATAATAAACATTTCCGCTGTCTCTGTGGGCTACTGAAAAGTTCCCCACAGTGGCCCTGTATCTACTCCATCACTCATACACTCTCACACGCTCTCTCTCACTCACTCTTACACACACTATCCAACCCTGAATGCGAAAAGGATGAGAATAAACACTTACAGTATTAATAATACAGCTCATTCACATTTCATTCAACTTTCAAACCGTCAGTTCAGCGTTCTCTCAATGTAACACATCTATACAGTAAAATGTTGTGCCTTATTACTGTATTATTATGACTTAGAAATCCTTTCACTAAATGCAGAGATACACACATGTACACACATACACACATATAGTATACATATTATTACATTAGTCACACACACACACACACACACACACACACAAAACCTTTTGGCGAGTAGTCCTGCTTCGGGCACACAGCAGTTTTTCCACCAGCTTCTCCTGTAGCATAATGGCATCCATCCCAGTCCGACACCCTCAACCCACGCACCAAACAAACAGAGACAGAATGTCTCCAGAACTGTTTCTCAAACCTGCAACACCTCTATATCACTTGGTCTCTTTAACTCCTCTCGTTCGTCCTTTCCTCTTTCTCCCTGTATCTGTGTGTGGCCTCTGGCCTGCAGCACCTTTTGCTTGTTCAGACAGGCGGACAGAGGAATTCTCACTAAGAACTCAGAGAAAGCACAAGGACAAATGAACAAGAAGACGAGAGAGTAGGAGAGAGCAAGAGAGAGAAAAAGGGCAGAGAAAGGTATGGAAGGCAAGGAAGCAATTTAACCAAAGGAAAGGGGAGGGGTGAAGACAAGAATAAAGAACATTCATTCATCCTTCGTTCATTCCTCCCCCTCTTTTTTCCAGAGTGGATAAACAGAGTAGAAGTGAGGTGCAGTGAACCCTGCTGCAGTGCCTAACCACATTCAGTAAAACTGGTCACGCCCTTCCTGTCAGTCCTGCTCTGTACCACACAACATTCACACACATGAACACACATAGCAGCCTAGTGAGGACTAAGTCAAAACTGGTGGTCAAAACTTTTAAACAGTTCTATGATTTGTTTCTCTTTAAAGAGTTTGCTTGACTCCATCACACTACTGCGGCTCTAGTCAGGATGCAGTTTGGAATGGAGGATGTAAATGAAGAACTGCAGCACACTTTTATACCAAAAGAGGGCACTTTTGTCATTAGAGACATTAGGGTAGATGACCTTTAACTCCGGTCCTGAGCTGTGCCTCAAACTGCAGACTGCAGTCTAATCTTCAAAATTGTGTTTCTGCACTTTTTTGTCAAACTTTTTTTTTTTTTGTCAAATATAAACAAACAAACAAACAAACAAACAAATCTGTGGCATATATGCAATTTGCACTGACATTCATTTCAATATGTTTTCTATGCACTATACAAACAGAGCTCAGGTTATTGTTTGTGTGAAGTTCCTGCATCTGGCCATTGGCCAAAAACAAGCCAGCATTTGGATTCCTTTAGGTGTAAATGTGTATACATATGACGACCTCCAACAGGCTCTAATCCCATTCAGGGTGTGTTGGTATTCAGACCTCATGGCCAGTGTTCCCAGGAAAGTCTCAGGATCCACCACAACCTGGCCTTGATAAAGCTGTTACTAAAGATGAACAAAGAATCTATGAAAACACTATAAAATGTTTGCACTACAAAATCTATATATATTCTCAAACAACTTTTTAGTCCTCTAAAGCTGTTCTCGTGTTTTATCTAATTTTTGAACACTGAAGCAATACAGTTGTAATGTGTCTGTCTGTGTTTTCCCCTTGTTTCTGTCTGCCGTCTCTCCCTGATGTTAATTGTTGACCCCGCCCACCTATCTGTTACCATGGACACTAATTACATTCATTCTCTTCCCCAGGTGTTTTGTCTTAGTCCTTGTCTGTCTCTGTTTTGGGATTGGTTCTCGTTCACCATATATACTCTGTCTGTTCACTTCAATGTTGTTGGTCGTTTTTGGTGTTGGTGTGTGCATGTCCATGTTCCCGTTTCCTGTTTGTTCCGCGTTGCCTGCCTGTTTGTTCGTGTTTTGTTTAGTAAAAACTTTAAACTGCATTTGGATCCTCACTCGCCTTTGTCTCACCATGTCACATCGTGACAACAGTAAAAAATTTTCCCAATGGTTTGCAGTATGGTTTCGACTTTAACAACACGCTAGCCTATGAAAAAGGAGTTTAATCTCCAAAACAATGCAGTTTCATTTGCATCATCTAGTAAACTGCTCTTAGATGTCTAGTAAATTTGAGGTCTAAAAAAACAGCTTTATCAACTATATCGATTGTCATAATGTGACTAAGACAACAGCTGTAAAAGACAACTGATCCAGTATTTTGCTTTACATTTTTCATTTTGATGTACAGTTAAATAATGAATGTCAGCTTTGTTAGCAGCACTGAAACTGTCTGTAATCTGCTTCAAGCCTGTCTGATTCTTAAATTATAAAAGAGTTGGATGACTGAATAGTGTGTGAAAAAAGCTTAAGACTCTCAAGCAAATAGTGAACTGTGTGAAATATACACACAAATCATATTAAGTATATTTGAAATATGTGGGGGTATATATTTATGTTTTAGAAGGTAAAAATGTCTTGATAATGATAGGAATACAGAATTATTTTGACCTTATTAGAGCATTTTGCTTATATATATTTAAAAATAGGGGTCTGTGCATGTGTGTGTTTCTGTAACAGTTTATAGCAATGACAGGGGGCTGTTGGGGTGTGATGGTAGCCTGTGAAACAAACCTACTGATTGGATTTTTTTTTTAATGTAACTATTACCCCTCTGTCCCATGAACACTGTCTCTACAGCTTCACAACAGCATCTCTGAAGTGTGGCCATTCCCCTGCATGGGTTACAGGGCTGTGTGATGCTTTTGTTGCTATTTTAGCACTAAAGGAGATCAGAGTAAAGGAGACGATGGTTGAGTAGGGGAGGAGGAGGCACAGTTCTTGAAAAGAAGGGAACAGATGTCCCACAGTGACATAATAGCCTTCGGTCAGTCCCTCCCAAACACACACTGCCCAGCTGCCACTCTCATACACCACCTGGGGTCTCTCACTCACACTCACATATAAATTCATGCACATCCTCAAACACAGTTTTGGTTTGGTGGAGGTTTATCATATACACAAACACACAAAACAAAAAAAATCTAAACTCATTTACATAAAGAGGACTGCTTTAACAAACAATCACATTTGCTTTTCGTTTTTCTCTCAATCGTGTCCGATGATTGCTATTTTAGTGTGTAAATAAGTAATGCGCTTCAAAAAAATACATTTTATCAAAGTTTAAGATAATCAAATGTATCTATTTTTTCTGTCTATAAGGTTAAAATAATGTCAATTCGTTTCAAAATGAGACTAATAAATGTTCTATTCGCAGATCATTTTTGCTCATTTTAAGTAGTTATTTCTGTAAAGTAGGTGAATTTAACTGTCAGTAGAAATAAAAATGAATATATTCAGTTAATTTTCAAATTTCAAATTAAAAAAACTAATGTCCAGAAATATGATTAATAATCATCTATTTGACTTGTATTATTATAAAAAGAAATATGATGACTATATTCAAGATGTTGAACTTTCTAAAATGTTTTCTAAAAAGATGATACCTTTTAAATACAATCCAGAAAAGCAGGAAGAATTCATGAGAAAGTATAAAATGTATATTATAAACTTGCAACAGGTTTTTCTGTGTACCACTGAGCAAATTATACTTCCTCAATCTATTCTCTATGGTTTGTATATGGATGTATTGCGTGAACTTTTACATCACTGATAAATCAGTATTAATGGACTGAATATAAACCACTGCAGAGATTCAGTAGAGAGACTGCATTTTAAATAACCACGTAACACTAACGTGTGACTATTTCCCAAACTGATTAACAGGCTGATTAACAAACAAACAAACAAACAAACACACACATACACCCCCCCCACACACACAAATAGTGACACAAAATCTCACAAAAACTTACACCCATCTGCCATTCTCCCTCATTATGAGTCTAAACATAGCCTGTTTACATTATAAACGCACACACTCTCTCCCTCACACACACACACACACACACACTCACACATGCCTACAAGCATGTGTGAGGAGAGGAGAAGAGAGGAGAGGAGGGGAGAGGATGGGGCATTTACATGTACTGTATGTTGTAAGACCTTTGCTGAGGCACTGTGTTGTGTGTGCTATACACACAACTTTAAAAGCCACTGAAAACGACAGCGTACAAGTGACAGCATAACAAACTGAACATTGAATCATCTATAGTACAGTAAAATAAAGTGCAGCTTTTACAGAAACTGCTGTTTGGGTGCAGAATTGATATTATATACCATACGTCCATATGTCCATATATCCATATGTCCTGCGACACTTGTCACAGGACATATCAACTAATTTCTATACAATTTACTAATTTGTCATGTCATGTCTTTGTTTATAATTAATATTTCCTGTTAGCAAGAGAATATGTATGGGATATGTCATATCCACTTTTATAACTTGTCATAGCCTCACTCTCTGGCTAAAGCATGCTCTGAGTAAAATTAGTGCTCTACATCGACTTTTTATACCTGCTTTAGGTTGCGGTAGATCCAGAGCCTGTCCTGGGAATAACATGAAATTCAGCATTGACAGTAACCCAAGATCAAAATCAAACTGGTGACCCTGGAGCTGGAAGACAGCAAGTCTACACAATACATTACTGTGCATTTTTCCTGCTGATTGCAGAATTGTATCTCAGTATTCATTTCACATGCAATCTTCTAGTCTTCAGGCAGTTCTGCCCTTTTAACCCACCCTCTGGACAAATCTGCAGGGCACTATGGCAAGAGTAATGTGATCTTTTCAAGTTAAAGCATCAGTCTTCAACTACACTGACAAAATTATTCAGCAAATCAATTAAACACACACACGCACACAAATTAAAAATGTGTACTGACCTTTTTAGAAGGACATCCTAAATACTTATGTTATCAAGCATCAATAGCATCTTCTGTCTATCTATCTATCTTCTTCAATTTTAGTGTAACTGCCATTTCACAAAGACAAGATACTGTCTCTAAGGTCTATGCACAATTCCTTTAAACCAATGGCTCACTGTTCTGATCTGACATCCACATTTAGCTGCGAGGTTAAGATTACAGATCTGTGCTTTTCCAAATCATGTCTATGTGTGGTAAACAGGTTAACTTTAATCAAGCTGAAGAAACATCTTAAAATGATAAATGTAAGCTGTATGCACCTTAGCCCAAGTGACTTAAGTATGGTATTTCACTTGTTTTTTAAAATGATTCTGTATTGTAAAATACAGAGGGAGGATAATGAGTCTATAGTAAAGTTTAATAAAGCTAAATCATAAAGCACAGTAGATAGTAAAAGACAGAGAGTACCGGAGTGCTGCATGAGTGTGAGTGGGTGGACTGTTGCATTGCTGACTTTGTGTAGGTTGGAAGTGTGACCCTGAGAGCTCAGTGACCATGTGAGTTGAGTGTCTGTGTGTACACACTGACAGATCAGAGCAACATCATATTCAAGTCTGATTGAATCTGACCTGAAGAATCCTTACATAGTTACATAATCATTCTCGAAGCAACAAAGGCTGCATATTTTATGGCATATGGGAACACGTGGACACACACACATGCCCACATATGAGAAGCAACCATGTTTTGATGAAAGCCGCTGTGCCACGTAACTCCGATCCAGCCTTTTTCTCACACCTGTGCCAGCTGTGACTTTATAGAGAATTATTGCAGTGCACGCAGCTGCAGAAACGAACTGGAGCACAGCATCTTAATTTTATATACTGACATTTTACACTTGAACACAATGGTAGCAGAGGAAGTCGCTTTCTCTCTTCCGTTACTATGGCAACAGTGCACAGAGAGCTTGGGCACAACGATTAGATTCTCAGATGCCCATCTTCATCCGGGACCGTGCGAAGAGAAAACACTCCAATTCTGATCCAAGATGTAGTGAGGAGCTGTGCCAAAAGACCTAGGCTTGTGATCCACACACCATCTACTGCTATGAAGTGGTGTGTGGATGATCAAATGATGGCATTGATTAATTCTCTAAATCCATGAAGAAATAGAATATTATTAGTCTGGGTGGTGTATATTAGTCTGGGTGGTGTATGTTAGTCTGGGTGGGGTATGTTAGTCTGGGTGGCGTATATGAGTCTGGGTGGTGTATACGAGTCTGGGTGGTGTATGTTAGTCTGGGTGGTGTATATGAGTCTGGGTGGCGTATATGAGTCTGGTGGTGTATGTTAGTCTTGGTGGTGTATATGAGTCTGGGTGGTGTATATTAGTCTGGGTGGTGTATGTTAGTCTGGGTGGTGTATGTTAGTCTGGGTGGTGTATAAGAGTCTGGGTGGTGTATATTAGTCTGGGTGGAGTATGTTAGTCTGGGTGGGGTATGTTAGTCTGGGTGGTGTATGTTAGTCTGGGTGGTGTATATTAGTCTGGGTGGAGTATATTAGTCTGGGTGGAGTATGTTAGTCTGGGTGGGGTATGTTAGTCTGGGTGGTGTATATGAGTCTGGGTGGTGTATGTTAGTCTGGGTGGTGTATATTAGTCTGGGTGGTGTATGTTAGTCTGGGTGGGGTATTTTAGTCTGGGTGGTGTATATGAGTCTGGGTGGTGTATATGAGTCTGGGTGGCGTATATGAGTCTGGTGGTGTATGTTAGTCTTGGTGGTGTATATGAGTCTGGGTGGTGTATATTAGTCTGGGTGGCGTATATGAGTCTGGGTGGTGTATATTAGTCTGGGTGGTGTATATTAGTCTGGGTGGTGTATGTTAGTCTGGGTGGTGTATATGAGTCTGGGTGGTGTATGTTAGTGTGGGTGGTGTATATTAGTCTGGGTGGTGTATGTTAGTCTGGGTGGGGTATTTTAGTCTGGGTGGTGTATATGAGTCTGGGTGGCATATATGAGTCTGGTGGTGTATGTTAGTCTTGGTGGTGTATATGAGTCTGGGTGGTGTATGTTAGTCTGGGTGGTGTATATGAGTCTGGGTGGCGTATATGAGTCTGGTGGTGTATGTTAGTCTTGGTGGTGTATATGAGTCTGGGTGGTGTATCTGAGTCTGGGTGGTGTATGTTAGTCTGGGTGGTGTATATGAGTCTGGGTGGCGTATATGAGTCTGGTGGTGTATGTTAGTCTTGGTGGTGTATATGAGTCTGGGTGGTGTATATGAGTCTGGGTGGTGTATATTAGTCTGGGTGGCGTATATGAGTATGGGTGGTGTATGTTAGTCTGGGTGGTGTATGTTAGTCTGGGTGGTGTATATTAGTCTGGGTGGTGTATATTAGTCTGGGTGGAGTATATTAGTCTGGGTGGAGTATGTTAGTCTGGGTGGGGTATGTTAGTCTGGGTGGTGTATATGAGTCTGGGTGGTGTATGTTAGTCTGGGTGGTGTATATTAGTCTGGGTGGTGTATGTTAGTCTGGGTGGGGTATTTTAGTCTGGGTGGTGTATCTGAGTCTGGGTGGTGTATATGAGTCTGGGTGGCGTATATGAGTCTGGTGGTGTATGTTAGTCTTGGTGGTGTATATGAGTCTGGGTGGTGTATATTAGTCTGGGTGGCGTATATGAGTCTGGGTGGTGTATATTAGTCTGGGTGGTGTATATTAGTCTGGGTGGTGTATGTTAGTCTGGGTGGTGTATGTTAGTCTGGGTGGTGTATATGAGTCTGGGTGGTATATGTTAGTGTGGGTGGTGTATATTAGTCTGGGTGGTGTATGTTAGTCTGGGTGGGGTATTTTAGTCTGGGTGGTGTATATGAGTCTGGGTGGCATATATGAGTCTGGTGGTGTATGTTAGTCTTGGTGGTGTATATGAGTCTGGGTGGTGTATGTTAGTCTGGGTGGTGTATATGAGTCTGGGTGGCGTATATGAGTCTGGTGGTGTATGTTAGTCTTGGTGGTGTATATGAGTCTGGGTGGTGTATCTGAGTCTGGGTGGTGTATGTTAGTCTGGGTGGTGTGTATGAGTCTGGGTGGCGTATATGAGTCTGGTGGTGTATGTTAGTCTTGGTGGTGTATATGAGTCTGGGTGGTGTATATGAGTCTGGGTGGTGTATATTAGTCTGGGTGGCGTATATGAGTATGGGTGGTGTATGTTAGTCTGGGTGGTGTATATTAGTCTGGGTGGTGTATATTAGTCTGGGTGGTGTATGTTAGTCTGGGTGGTGTATATTAGTCTGGGTGGGGTATGTTAGTCTGGGTGGTGTATATTAGTCTGGGTGGTGTATGTTAGTCTGGGTGGGGTATGTTAGTCTGGGTGGGGTATGTTAGTCTGGGTGGTGTATATGAGTCTGGGTGGTGTATGTTAGTCTGGGTGGTGTATATGAGTCTGGGTGGTGTATATGAGTCTGGGTGGCGTATATGAGTCTGGTGGTGTATGTTAGTCTGGGTGGTGTATATGAGTCTGGGTGGTGTATATGAATCTGGGTGGCGTATATGAGTCTGGTGGTGTATGTTAGTCTTGGTGGTGTATATGAGTCTGGGTGGTGTATATTAGTCTGGGTGGTGTATATGAGTCTGGGTGGTATATGTTAGTCTGGGTGGTGTATAAGAGTCTGGGTGGTATATGTTAGTCTGGGTGGTGTATAAGAGTCTGGGTGGTGTATAAGCCTTTCACTGCTAGGCTAATCAGGCTCCATTACACTACACTACCAATACAAGGCAACATGATGTGCAACGGAAACAGGCGACTTGGGTAAGCTGTGATTTATCATTACAACAAGCAAAGAGTCTTTCAGTAAAGAAATGACATCAAACGCATCGAAAAAAAGAAAAGGAAAAAGAACAGATCGTCTTACCTCGCTGTCCTCTGAGACAGCAGTACAGCACCACCATTATATCAGCATCATCAGTACCATCATCATCATCATCAGGTGCAGCCACGACAAGCGGTGGTAAAAATGAGACAGAAACGGCAGAAAAATCAGTGAAACGAATTGAGGATATAGAAACAGATGAACACAAAGCGCATATGAGCCATTACCGCTTTTAATGAGTCGGCTCCTGTATCGCGTGTTGGCTGTCATCTTCCTCTCTGTCCGCGGTCCAGGTTCAGATGCTCATCGCCGAGGCTGTTCTTCTCCTCTGGGAATCCCACATGGGGGCGGGGCTCCGTGACGTCACGCAGAAAACCACGCCTGCTCATTATTTAGCCAAACACTGTTAAAGCCACCGGGCTTCAGGAAGTCAAGCTCGTTTTCAATTCACTTGTTTGTTAGCTTTCGCATGTTTGCGGTCTTCCATACCAAAGTATAATAATAGAAATTGCTGTGTAATGTACAGAGCTGTACAGTTATAAGTTCTAGGGTTTGGAGAAGTGTTAATAACACAACATGCCTGTTTGTTTTGGATCTTAGAGTAGATGTAAAGTCACCAGAGCTTTTTGTCTCTTTTAGACCAGCTGCAGGTTTAAAATAATCAGAAACCAATTTTTTTAATTTTTTTTTTTATTGTTTTCTTTGTTAAGCTCTTAGCTGACAAAATTTCATGGTCATATAATTTATTTACATAATATATCTATATATTTTTAAACAAAAAGGGCTTTATTAACAGAATAACTTGATTACTAACACAGATCACATTTCCTTCTTCAGTCTCTTGCATGTTCCTCATGGCCTGTGTTCAGTAAATCACTATTCTTTAATGAAGACCTCAAGGCTTAATAAACCTTTTCGTTTTAACTAGTGAAATCTCATCTCAGTGAATTTCAGCAGTTGCCATCTCTTCTATATCTGTATATATCTTGTATATCTCTTTTATTTGAATATACCTGTACAAACTGAGGAACTGAGGGAGAAACATTTCAGTGACAATATTAGCTTTTGTGGTAAATTTCGAGACCGTTTACAGAGAACTGTGGATGTAGATTTAGCCAGATGCACTCAGTCATCACTGCAAGTAACAGGAGTGTGTGTACAGCTCAACAGAGAGAGAGAGAGAGAGAGAGAGAGAGAGAGACCCAGAGAGAGAGACAGTGAGAGTGTATGTGTGTGTGAGAGAGAGAGAGAGAGAGAGAGACCAAGAGAAAGAGACAGTGAGAGTGTGTGTGTGTGTGTGTGAGAGAGAGAGAGAGAGAGAGAGAGAGAGAGAGGGAGTTTTCACTTTTTATAATAAAAGTACACAGCTTGCATAATACAATTTAAAAAAACCTGGACAAACAGATGTACTGTCCTGCCTCAAAAGTTATCATTATCCTTCTCTAAAGGACAACTTACATAACAGACTATGCCTTACTGCAGGATCCGTTCAAAACTGTAATACTATATCATACCATACTATATAGCAATGCGGAAACAATGTACTGTAGGGGAGTTGTTGCTTTTAAATGTCTCAACCATACACAGATTTTCCTTCGATACCGTCTATACACAAAAAAGCAAAATTTAGACATCATACGTAATTTGTTTATGTTGTGATATTTTTGTGTGTAAACAAACAGTAAAATAAAAGTCAGTTTTTCAGTAGGTGTACTCCAAGTAAAAGGAGCATCATTTCTTTATATCTCTGAGAACATATGAATGTTTATTGCTCAAAGTGAACACAAAAAACATCAGCATTTTACAAGGCAGTGAACTTGTACCGTGGATATGCAAAAAAACATCTAACAAACATAAGTCTGTAAACAGGAGATGACTAAGCCACAGAGTAATTAGGGCTGGGTCAAAACATCTACAAAATATCAGCAGAATGTTAATATGATCACTAATGAGCACAGTGAGGATCAAGGAAATAACTCGTTATTTATAGAAAAATTATAGGACACACAGGAAAGATTTAAGGTGTCAAGGAGACAATATGGAGGATCATGTAACAATTATGGTGGAGCATGTAACATTTCCCTCTGTCTTTGGATTAATATCTTAATATGCTCTCAAAAAACAAACAAACAATTAAAATACTGAGTAAATAAGAAATTTGAATAAAATCAGGTCAAATAATTAGAAATTCCACAATTAATGATTAATGATCAATTCCCCAATTTATATATATACATAACATTTTTAAAAAACAATATAGGCTCATAATTAAATGAAGAGCTCAATTGAGCTGAGAATAAATCAGTTTTTATATTGGCCAAACTAACTGCCAAAATCTTTGGGGTACAAGAAGCTGGAAAAAAAATTAAATAAAATTAAAAAAAAAAAAAAAAAAGACTCCCTTTGAAACATTGTCCTGCTTAGTATTGGTGGCTGTTGCCCCCTAGTGGCAATTAAAACATAAAACTGATGAAGCACGTACTGAAACAATAAGAGTTTGTGGCATTCTCTCATACAGTAACAATCCAAGGCATAGAAATTAAGGCACTTTCATTTAGAAATCCACTTACATTTAGAAATCCACTTAGAAGAAAAATTTTGTTGTGAACAGTAGGAAGGGTAGGAATTTTCATATACTGGGTTTGAATGACTAGTAAATTCCTTTAGAGTGTTTGAAAATAGATAACAGCTTGAGCTCAAATACTACAAACATTTTCTCAGTTCTTATTAACATCTGTATGTTTAGAGAAGGCACAAGCGAGGCATATATAAGTACGAGAAACGTGAGAGGTCACTGGTACAGTGTGAGCTGCTTCCTGCCATCAGCAGACTTGATTGAGCACGGACAGTGAGACAGTGTGGAAAAACAAGACAAGCTTCTGAACCTGAAACTGTTTAAAGTGATATGTTCCACTGATTATTTGCAATGTAACATCATTCTATAAAAATAATGACCATGGTGGTATATTAATGATCTACTGAATAAGGTTTAATATAAGATTTAGTTAAGGGATCGGTCTTTGTGAATAATGTTGGGCACATGCTGTGATACGCTGAAATAATCGTATTTGTGATAGGCAAATCTACGGCAAAAGAAAAATTAACCGCATGTTTCTAAGTGTCCAGAGTGATGGTAGATACAGGGACGGAACTAATGAAGCCAGTAGCATAGTGTATCTCTGGCTTTCAATTGCTACTGCAACAAATAAGTACATTATCTTTTTCAGTCATCTCCTGGCTTCATCTTCATTTGAGCCTGCATTTGAGCAATCATCTGTTGCATGCGTCTCAGCTGTAAACAGAGTGAAAAAGACAATTATTTAGATGGATAAATGAGCGTGTAACAGTAACATGCTGTCTCAACATGAGTCAGGAACTCTATGTACAATCCAACACCAACTATTTAAGACCACATGTGCATCCGGATTGTGTCATATTACCCAAAAATGAAGCTTATAATGCTCTACTAACATATCATCTACCATACAGTTTATGAGCAAATGATACAAATGAGCAAATCACGTTTTGACATGAAACTATACTGTAGTGGAAGTCTAAACTTTAATGACCATAACACAAACACAGTCAATGTGATCCTAAATACAGCTTCTGATGAAAACGTTATTACAGGCTTCCATGAATACACACTATATAACAAGGAAAGCCTTTAGAAAGACAAATCAAGCTGTGTTCTTTCAGACAGGAAGCTGTTGTCATGTCCTGTGGCATGTTTTACATGTTCTTATCCTTACAGTATATCTTACCAGGCCAAAGAGCAACACAATGATCATGCTTAAGGAATGTAGCCTTTAATCCACATGATATAATCCCTCCCTAACTTCATCACAAGCCTCAATATATGGAGGAGTGAGAGCATGCATGAGTCAGTGCAGAAGCCAGAAAAGGCTGTTTTTCTAATAAACCTTCCAAAGCTAGCTCAAACAGGAGATTATAACTGTTCATTGTAATTTCTTTTTTACTTTAATCCTGCATGTGACTGCTTCAACAATATGGCATACAATGGCACCATTGTTAAATTCATCACCATTGCAAAAAATCTATTATTTTGTTACAAAATTGTCCGAAACATGTCATAAACATAGTATTTATGGTATCAAGACACAGAGAATCAGTGCTATTCATGACCCACAGAGCCAGAGCCTCAGCCTAACAGTTTCAATTAATTTGTAAAGCTTAATATTTCATATAACAATTAATAATGTCATTTAAAAGGGAATAAAGTACAAAAGGGCATGATGTTATTAGAAAATAGTTAATAAAGCCTAATGCGGTTGATTTCCTACAACAGCATGGATGCAGGCAGATTATTTGCTACAAATTAAATATATTCTGCATTTGGTGGCTTATTGCTTGTTATGTTCTTATGACATCATTTTGTGATAGACCTTTTTATCATCATAAAAAATACTTTTCCAGCAACCAGGTTCCTCTAATTATTTTGTGTCACTGGTCAGTGCAGTACACACACACACACACACACACACACACACACACACACACACACACATACACACAAATATTGTGACTGGGTGATTATTAGCCCAGTTAATTTATATTCATTTATATAATAACAAATTTATATTATTATAATATTATTATTATTTATTATATAAATTTAATAAAATATAAATTTCCTGTTACTGATCCAGTAAACATTACTGCACCAAATATGATCAATAATCAAATCAAACTATTACAAAAACCTATTTTTCTTTTTAAGCTTTACTTTTACTTTATTTTTTAAATGTAGCTGTATATATTGTGTTGAATGGTATGAAGTGCAGTATTTGTGCCTGTCTTGACCAGAATTTAATAAACAATGGAATAAAAAACCAACAACTGTATAACATGATAAAGAATGTCTTACCTCAGCCTCTTTTTCCATTAAGATCTGATCTTTGTCCAACACTTCATCCTCCACTGACCTGTAAAAAAAAAGCTTCTTTATGCTCTAGTCACAAATGTTATCATATAAAAATATTGAATCCCTGACCTTTCTAAGTATGTTTACTGTTTATTTTAGTGCCATTTGTGCAGGTTTGTAAGGTAACTGTTTTGGTTCCTGCAATGAGTTGAAGGTGTATTTGGAATTTGTAAGATGTACTTTGTGAGGCTGTAATATTTTTACACCTGCACCTTGTAGTGCGGTTGTGTGTGATTGTATCATACCTGCCGGCTCGCTTTAGTCTCTCTGAGCGGAAATTCTCATAGTGTAGATCCTGAGTCACTTCTTGCAGGTCCTGCATATGAGTCCTACACACACACACACACACACACACACACACACACACACACACACACACACACACACACACACACACACACACACAGCTACATCTTAACCATTTTGAGTTACTAAAGATTATAATAATAAAATATAATAAAGACATCCTCCTGTTTGCTTGTACAGTGAATGTATGTAGCTGGATGTCCAGCAGAGGGTGCCACAGTATACTTCTGTATAATACTAGAGTCCCTATGAAAACGAATATTAAGTCTGTGTCTACTCACACCAACATGGTGCGCAGTTTGAGGAAATCGTTGTGTTCAGGGTTCTCCACCTCCACCACACCCCAAGGGTACAGACGCCCTCGTATCTTCTTCCCCTTGACCTCAATCAGCTGGTTTGAGCCAATCACAGCAAAAGGAATACTGGCCTACAGAAGACATAGATCACATACAAACATTTAGGTACACTACAGTGCAAACTGACTAATGTAATAATAGAAAGCCACCCAACCTTTAAGACACGGGTCTGCTCTTTGAACTCCTCGTCCTCATCGGAGTCTGCGTCAGGGAGCTGGTAGATGCGGATGCCATGCTCACTGATCTCATCCAGGATCTAGTCAGGGAATAGCATACAGCAAAGGATATTACAACAAAAATAACTGCATCTGAGAGGTTTCCATACTTTCACATCACGGTACAACAGATTTATTGCTTTGTCTCTTTTCCAGAATAAACTGCTCTAGCCATATTGAAGAAAGCTAATAAAAGCTACATAGCAGATGTTTTAACAACAGGATTCTTCTGGACGATAAGAAAAGAAGGCTTAATGTTTGCATTCTTTCAACTGATTTGATCTAAATCCCATTTTCAGCAATAGGCCACTGCAGAAATCTTCACAATGTATTTAAACAATCTCTAATAGCGAACATGCATCAATGCGATCAGTACCACAAATAGTTCCATCAATAACCAGGCCTGAGATTAGATTGGGGCAAGTTGTGGCCTAATGGTTAGAGAGTCTGACTCGTAATCCTAAGGTTGTGGGTTCGAGTCTCGGGCCGGCTCACTATTGAGGTGCCCTTGAGCAAGGCACCGAACTCCCCAAGTGCTCCCCGGGCGCTGCAGCATAAATGGCTGCCCACTGCTCCGTGTGTGTGTTCCCTGCTGTGTGTGTGCGCACTTTGGATGGGTCAAATGCAGAGAACGAATTCTAAGTATGGGTCACCATACTTAGCCATATTTCCCGTCACTTACAGATAACAGTCATTAGTAGGGAATTCTGAACTAATCTCAGTTTATTAGATTAAAAAAAACAAAAAATAAAAACAGTTTCATGTCAGAAACATGATGTGATGCTCTCATGGTTCTGTAACTCAACAAAATTGTAATTATTTTCAGAACAATCACAGATGAAATAAATCATATTTGTTGTATATGAAGAGCCTTCATGAAAGCTCAGAAACCTCATGAACAGTGATCTCTGTGAACACACCATGTCTCCTACTATAAGCCACACACACCTTAAGCTCTGGTTGTGATTCAGACGTTTCCAGTACTTCAGATACACCTGTAGGGATCCGACACAATCATTTATTTTTTTCTAACATCAAAGTTAGAACAGCAGAGCCATGTTCACAATGCTATTTTGTAGTAGCAGCCAAGAACACCACCAGCAGACTTTTCCTGACATTCTGAACACTTTCATGTTCTCTCAGCAGGGACAATGTTTCAAAAGGGCAGAAGCCCCCCACTCCCCTTGTCCTATCAACAAATCTCCTCCTGTTATGAGAAGGCTTATTTTCATAGCATGAAGATAAACCCACCGGGACCATGTGTGTGAGTACTCATGTGGGTGTCATTGTTGTCTGGTCCAAGTCCAAATAAACATGACACGTCATCTGGATGGAAAGCGTGACTGTGTACATGGCGAATCAAATGAGATGTACAGAAGCCTAGAGAAAGAGAAAGAACGGAAGAGACAAAGCACAATATGATAGAAGCAGAAGGAAAGGAAACTACAAAGGAAAAAGAAAGAAAAGAAGGAAAGAATAAAAAGAATCAAAGTACTTGATGCTTAAAGTGTGCTTCCTCTAGGGACAAAAGACAAAAGCCCAGTGTGATCTTGTATCACTGACAGACACATCTGCTAAAGGTATAAAACTACCAAAAACAACAACTTGTGCAAACCAGTACAAATCACTTTCCAAACTAAAGCAGGAAATTCAGCATGGTTTTGTACCTCAACTTTCAGAATAAGATATATGAGAATTTCCAACGAAACAAGGCTTTTACTCCACTTTAAGCCAAGGCCCAAAGTCATCCAGTCTGTTTGGGTTGGCTGGTAAAGGTTACTGGATTCTGGACAATGGGGGCAGAAGTCTTTCCAGTCTCTCCACAAATTGGAAAAGGAAGTGAGGCTCACCAATTCTATTGGTGATTTGTTTGCTCAAGGATGCATTATGACTTACGATTGTGTTTGTGGAGCAAGACTCTGTATGCATGTAGTGAGGAAAGAGATTACAGGAGTCAAAAGATCCTTAGATAAGCATTTTCAAAAAAGTCATGAGACTTGAAAAGTTGTAGATATATGAAAAGTTCTATAAAGGTTGTCATCCAGATTTACTGCTAAAAGCAGGTATTAAGGCAAACAATGATTACAGCATTACAGTATGTACTGTATTTGAGTCAGAGCAGTAATTAGAGCAGAACAGCGTTAGGACTGAGAAGCAGAATGACTACTATGCACAGTTTAGCATAATCCTTTGTTGAGTAGCTACACATCATGTTGTGCTGTATTCTGAGTTCTTTGTCAAAACTAGGAACGATAATGAAGAATTCTCTATTCTCAGTGTAAGGCATTTCCCCCCCAAAAAGCTTTGAATTTGGACTGGCAGGCTATATTTGACTTCCATACACACAAACACAGCATAAACATAGGGTTTTTACCACAACCCATTATTACTGAACAAACAGCGATTTTGCCATGCAAAGCAAAATAGGCTTTTCACACTTTAGCAAGACTCAGCATGAGCTTACTGCCACACACATACACCCACACATACCCCCCAGTCATATGAGTATTCACTGACTCACACGTAAACAAGGAATCACAAAATAACCAAGTTTAAAAACAATCTTTTTTCATTTATCAGGCAAATGACGTATAGTGTTCACATGATGTTGGCTTTCCGACCATTAGAAAAATACTTGAAAGTTCACAGAATAAGTTAACATTGGCGAGCACAATTAGAATTAAAGTGAAAATGCATCTAAGAGTATCCTGTAATAGTGAGAGCCAAAACTTCACTGTTCAATGGCCGACTGTGACAAAAACAGATCTGGTCCTTCCCCCCTTTGATCACTGAATAAATGCAGCCCTCCAGAACATTTAATACATATATAAATATTTAGAGATTTTAATGGAAGCCTAGGAGATACTCTAAACCACCGAGCTAATACCAATTAGTGTGTATGTAACAGCTTGCATTAGAGATGTGTTCATCTGGCGCCTTCTAGTCAGCAGGGTGCAAGAGACGCTCACATTGGCAAAATCAAAAGTGTGTGTGTACGCACTGTATTTTGTACAGATTACACTGTTTCAGAAATATCAGCACTTTATCATAAAAGTGAACATTTCAAAGCCTGATTAAAGAAACAGATCTTCAGCAAGGATATTTTCACTAACTAAAAACTTTGCTCTGTAAACAAACTTTCTCTGGAGATCCAATTACTAGACAACTTAAATTACAGTTCTGAAGGGTATGCTGAAGTCACTAGGTATATGTGTACAATGGCTATTTATTGTTTTACTGTGAGCAAATACAGTGAGAATGTGGCCACATTCCAAGGTGCAATCACTTTACAAGAGAAGATAAATAAACAATGACACACTTCTGCATACACAGGAATAAGACCTCATTTTTAAAGTTAGATGATGAAAGAAGGTGAGTGTGGGGTGAGGCACTGTCTATACACAGGATGTGACCTCATGATCTCACTAAGCTCATGTTGCTATAGGTGTGACACTGTTATTAAAGGTTCCCATGTAAGTGGCCATAACAGTAATATTTTTCCTCATGCTTGTCCCACAATGAGCTAATAGACACAATTCGAGCCTTCCTTTAAAACAAAGCACAGTACTTAAGAGTTCACAAACACGCTCAAAAACACACGCACACCTTTTGGGATTTTGCACGACTGACATATATTGGTGTACTCAAGTCAAAGGACAAAGGGAGGAAAGCTTTAAAGGTTCAGCAATGGACAACAACAATAGAAACAAAATTTCACACACTATGAAAATGCTGCTCACAGTTTAGTCAGGATATGTAAGGAAATGTAGCATTGTTTTCAAGCTCTTATGTATGAATCCAAAAATCAACCGAATAAATTCTGGTAATAGTGTCACCAAACGCTCTTCACTCAACATGTCTCCATTCTTCAGAAACCCAGAGGCCTTCAACATGGTTATACATTGTTGAAGCAAACTAATTCTGCTATAGAACAATGATGAATGCGTTGCAAAGCTTCTTTTTCTTTTTAAATAAATACGGCTGTGTATAGGCAACTAATAATGGATTTTCACAGTGCACTCTGTATGCTGCTTCAGAATATAGGAATTACAAATGCTCAATGTTAATGTATGCCGAGTGGTAGTGAAACATCCCCAGAGTGCTTTATGAGCTGTGACCTCAGTCAGGGAAACTGCTGCTACGTTTGGCCAAACTCTGATAAGAAGCACTACCCACATCTACTCCACCAATTGCTTAGACATACATGAAGAATGCCATATTGTCATAGACAGGCTACTTCCTGGTTCATGAATCAAGATGAATAATTAAAAAAAATGAAAACAATGAAGGGGAGTATACGAGTAAAAGGAGGGGTTGCTTTGTATTGTGAGGAAGCTGAAATAAGATATAAAAATGAATAAATATCAAAATCATTGGCCATATACACCAGGCTTGGGGTGTCAACATTATGGCAAACCTTGTAACTACACTGACCTTTTCAAAAACAAAGGAAGACTCCCCTCATTCAGCCATTCACTGTTCATATACACAGAAAGTAGTAAATTTTTTCAATTTCCACATCCTTTACAGGAGGTCAAATTATAATACAAGGGTACCTGCTATGCACTTAGCAGACATTTCTAACAATAACATTAAATCTAATAGCTGGATGTCCTCCCTTCTGGAAGGAAGGTCAACAAACCTCTACCTTTTTTTTGTACAGTAGGAAAAACACATGCATATAACAGAACAGATCCACTTTCCATAGTATACCAATTGAAAAATATTTGTAATTATTTAATTAGTTTATTATAATATAATTTATAATCACTAAGTTAATTCCATTACATCTAACCCACAGTGTGCATTAGCAAGACAGCCATTGATGCGGTGTGAGCTCATGCTTGGCTCGTTGTCTTACTGTGGTTAAAGAGCAACACAAGGGTTGCTGAGCCAACCAGAAACTTCAATGCAAGGAAATGGACTGATTGATTACAGGAAGACAACTCATAAGATAAGGCTGGTGTAGTCTAAGCCTCTAGGCCTCTATGACCAACATGACCCAATACAGACAACATTACAAACCAATGACTGCAACAAAGGTCAAATGGCCTTCGAAAGAGTCTTAATGCTCTATAATGCAGGTGTGGACAAATAAAAATGTATTAGTCAGCCCGGTTTTGTTCGTCCAGAAACCTAATTGACTGGGTCAAAAAGCAATGTAATACTCACTCACTCATTTTCTACCGCTTATCCGAACTACCTCGGGTCATGGGAAGTAATGTAATACCATATGGCAAATTATGTTGGGTTGGCTGTGTTTTTGAAACAAGATGTGGCATTCTGTTCTCACATATTATGCCTAATTATTAATTAATTCAATAATGCTGGGTTAAGGTCTGGTGATTGCTTGATTGATTGGCAAGTCTAATATGTCTATTTTTCCCAGATAATATTCTTTGTCGTGTTGTGTTGATAACAGAATGTTTAGACTTCTCAATTCTTCACAATATATATCATCAGTAAAGATTAATGATCCTGTTCCAGACGAAGCCATGCAAATCCATGACTAACTCCAATGCTTGTTTTGGATCATGAGCAGAGACTTTCTTTCTTGACACTCTGGTTTTTCCATCACTTTGGCAAAGGTTAATCTTAGTTGTAGAACTTTTGTGGTTCATCTCTGTATTTCTTCGTGAATTCCAGTCTGGCCTTCTGACTCTTACTGCTGATGAGTGGTTTATAACTTCTTATTTTGGGGTTTTTCCTCACAGCTCTCACAGTATGTCAGTTGTTCTTTTTTTGATGTCTGGTTGTAAGTAAATCAGCAGTTTCTTTCTTTTGTAAGACATCAATATTGTTATTTTGGCTGTTATAATCCATTGTCCATTGCTTGTACAATATATCTGGTCATGTTTTCTTATTCTCTCAGCTTTAATGTCTTGCAATCCTCTCATAGACAGCTCTCTAGTCCTTATGGTTTCCAATGAAGTCTCCAAAGCCAGAACCCACAGTTCAAACCAGTAGCAGACATGTGCAAAGTGAAGAACAGGTGTCTGGGGGGTTGGTCACTGTGAATAGCCTCAGGCTTTTGAGTGCTAGTGTTTGAAGGACTAATCCATTAGTTGCTTTTCAAATGTCTAAAGCTTATTAGAGCCTTTTGCAATGAAGTGCAACTAATGATGGGCAACCAACTGAGATATCTATCTATCTAGCTATCTTAGTTTAGATCAAATCTACAAGCTTTATAGCTATACAAGTCAAAAACTGTACACTAAATCTTTTGACAAAAAATAATATACACCCACTATAAATACTGGTTTACAAACACACCTAATCACAAAGAGACCCCAAAAGGATTATAGTGTTTCTGTTTAATCTGAGTCCACTTACTACAGCAGGTTAGGGAAGGAACATGAGATTAGACTAAGAGAAAATCCTAATTAAATTTTTCTTTGAACATGTGGTGCTGACACACACACATGCATGTGCACACACACACAAAAACTCTTGAGCTACACAGTCCAACTCCCTGACTACAACATACATATGTACCCTTAGCTCATGGCTTTACTCAGAAAAAAAAAATAATAAAATGCCAAATGATGATGCAAATCAGACAATCTTGATTACGCTTTTTAGCTTCTTGTGGAATTACTGATAAGAGAAGAAGGTATGTTAGGTAATGCCAAACATTATCAACAGTATGTAACCCATCTGCTCAAAAACACATCAGCAGGAATGTTGGGAACATGACTATGGGCCAGCATCCAGCTACACAGCACTGCTAATGATTAACAGTGCCGGCCATTTCTGTGTGTTCAGAGGGCAAAGGGAAGCATCTGCAAAAATTAAAGGAACTTTACTGCTATCCGGCGAAAAGTGCAGGCGCCACCTCTAGAACAGACACAGTTTTCCAGAGTGGCAGGACCATGAATAACAATCTCACACACACACACAAGTTTAATTTCTCAGCTGGTATTTGTGGGAGTAAGATACACACTCACCCTCTGTTTCAGGCGGTCCCTCTCTCGAAGCGTCAGAGTGTCAGCTTTTGCGATTACAGGGACGATGTTAACTTTACTGTGGATTGCTTTCATAAATTCAACATCCAGTGGCTTCAGTCTGGAACACACATACAAAGGCTTTAATGCTGTAAAGTAAGATTGCATTAAAAAATAAAGCCAATAAAAGTTTATTTTTTATCAATTAACAAAATGAAAAATAAACGAACAGAAGTGAAACCCTACTCAAATCAATATTTGGTGTGATCACCCCTTTGCCTGCAAAACAGCACCAGTTCTTTTAGGTACACTTGAACACAGTTTTTGGAACTTGGAATGTAGGTTGTTCCAAACATCTTGACCAAGTAACCGCAGATCTTCTGTGGATGTAGGCTGCCTCAAATCCTTCTGTTTATTTATGTAATCCTAGACAGACTCTATGATTTTGAGATCAGGACTCTGTGGGGTCCAAACCATCACTTCCAGGACTTCTTGCTCTTTTCTACACTGAAGACAGTTCTTTATGACATGTATCTTTTGGCTTGTTGTCCTGCTGTAGAATAACCCTGTACCCAAGCTGCTATGTGTACACCCCAGATGTGTGCACCTGGGTCCCACTGGTTATGCCAGTTCTTTGCTGACAGCACGACTAGACATCTTTTGGTGTCAAAGGGAAGTAAGCATGATGTGCCTTTCATCTACTGCATTAAGTTTCCTTGGCTGACCACCATGTCTTGGTGCTTCTTCAGAATCGGTTGAACAGAACATCTTGAAACCCCAGTCAGCTTTGAAATCTTTGGCTGAGGAGAACTTGCAGATGCAGTATAACTATACTGTGTCTATTGATTCTTACTATGTGTATGTCCTGTGACATGGAACTGTTTTCCAAAACGTCACCTTAGTAGCAGGTTTTGGCTGTTCCTTAACTGATTTTAAGCCTCCTACACAACTCTGTTTCACTTAATAACTGTGTTTATCAACCTATTGATGATTATTAGCAATTGCTTGGTATAAGTGGTTAAATCATACACCTGACTCTGATCCTACAAAATCCCTAACATTGTGCAAGTTTACAAAAGTGAGCAAGATGCTGGTGTGAAGGCAAGGGCAGTCACCAAATATTGATTTGATTTAGATGTTTCTCCTGTTCACTCACTTTGTAAATTAATAAATGAACAATACATTTTTTTAAAAGCATTCCTACTTTATGTGTTGTGTATGTGTGTATATATGTACATACAGTATATATAGGGGTGTGTGTGTGTGTGTGTGTGTGTGTGTGTGTGTGTGTGTGTGTGTGTGTGTGTGAGAGAGAGAAATGTGGTTATTGCATTTAAGATTTGGCTACATACATTATCGGGATCAATATTTTTTCAATGTAGGGTCTTCACAAGGTGTGAAGTAAGACAAATGTGTGTGATTTTTTTTACCCATGTCCAAATGGAGATATGAAATAGAAACAGCAGTGAACTCTGTTGTCCACAATGTGTCTGCGATTCAAGCCACTTTCATCATGCAGGTAGCGTTCGAACTGATTGTCAATGTACTGGATGATGGTCTTAAAACTGTAGAAGATCAAAATAAAAACAAATAAAATAAAACATAATAATATAGTAGTCCTGAACTTGTTCTAATATTTCCATTCATTTCAATCATCTGACAGAGGCTGGGGACACAGTGATATAAGTGATGTCGAACATGTCCAGACATGTCCAATCTCATGTGCAGGTTTTTGATCCAACTAAGGAGGCCAAGAAATGATTAAACAGGTTGTATTAGCTGTTTAACTTGAATGAAAATCTGTAGCCAGGCTGTTTTTTCAGAGAAGATTAGATAAACAACAAGAATTCATAATATAAAACACTAGAGACAAATGCTGCATTGTACAAAAGTCTTTAACCCACTTGAACTGGGAAACTGTCTGAAAACTGAGAAACCTGATGGCTAAACCATATAATTACATGTACTACATAAGTGTAGCTTATGGCATTATTTTCTCATTTTCTGATTTGAGATTTGACTTCAAAATGACCTTGGAATTCTTGAAATAAATTATGACAATTTATTTAAAGGCTTTCATTTACAGGGATTGTTTGCCAGGCATCAACCGTCTGAAGTAATTACACATACACTAGAGATCACTGAATTTCAATTAAAGCTGGATTTGACATCTGCTCTCATTTGACTTCAAATGACATGAATAAAACTTGAATAAAACACTATAAAACAAACAAAAACATGTCATGCCTGTGTCAGTAGTGAGTAGAGTATAATGCTTTCAAACATGCTATCGCCAGGTCACTACCTGGTTTACACTTAACCAGACATGACAGCAAAGTTTCAAAAGCAAAAACAAACCAGACATCCAGACACCAGACTCACTGACCAGTCTTGACTGTTGATGGCATCCCCATATCCAGGAGTGTCCACCACGGTGAGGCGAAGCTTCACCCCTCTCTCCTCAATCTCCACCGTTGAGGCCTCAATCTGCACTGTGCGCTCAATCTTCTCTACAATGATCATGAAAAAACAAACCCCCACAGTGACCCTCTGACAACTTTCATTGCTGGACTGAAGGGAATGAAGAAATGACAGGTGAACAATTAAAAATTAACAATAGTCATATTTCCATTTAAGAATTAAAAAGCAAATTCATCATTATAAAATTTGGATTATAAAATTTTAGATCTCCAGACTACATCACATGGGTACTGAATAACTGAAAAGTAAAATGTTTCTATGTACATCTATATAAATGTTTTTGTACTAAGCACTAACGCATACCTAAAAAAAACCCAAAAGGAATGCCATTTCGGAGATGCTCTAAACAAGACTTCCAGCCATCACAGTTTAAGTTGCTTCAAAATCACCAAGGCCCTTATGGTGACCCATTTTCCTGCTTCCAATACATCAACCTCAAGAACTGACTGTTCAGTTGCCTAATACAATTCAGTGTACAATGTATTGCAGTGTGAGTGGAAATGCAACAACCATCTAAAATTTCTCTCTTTCCTGTAGTTACAAGCCCTAGAACAGAGATAAAGCAAACCTTGGCACACAAAATCAACTGAAGGGCCACTCCTCTCTCTCAGCACAGAAATTCAACTGATGAGAAGATATTTTCCCCTTTTTAAAGCTGCATGAGCAGAATCTTTGACAAGCCAGAAGTTCGGGCATTAAATGTGCCTTTTATACCATTTTATTCCTCATTCCATCTTTCATTTATACGCATCTTGTGAGCAAAGAAATCAGTAATTGCTCTCACTTATGCTGACATGACAAGCAGTATGTGATATACTGTAGAACCACTGCATCATGTACCTGCTTTTACACTGTATATCTCTTAGAATTTGTGTGGAAATACATGTATATGTTAACACCCAATAATAAACGAGTTCCCTGGACTTTAAACCCTCTTTTCATTACAACAGTGGAGCTAAAGCTGTAAAATGCTCGGTTTCTTAGCACTTTTGAAACGACAAAGTAATTTATTGTTATTTTCAGTCAGTTAGGGGTATGTGAGTTATGTGACCAGGCTAAAACAAAGTCATGTGCAGGATTATGCCGATTAAAACTGAGTTATTGACTTGGACTTTTAATATACATCTGACTTTAGGGGGCTTTCCTATTCAGGAGTTCAAAATGAAAAAGTTTCTGCATTCCACCTTAAGCACTTCTGTTTTCAGAAACTTTAGAAAGTCATCTATTCAGCATTATTTCATTATTTGTAGTAGGACATAGTGGACGAGAGAGAGAGAGAGAGGGAGAGAGGGAGAGAGAGAGAGAGAGAGAGAGAGAGAGAGAATTTAACATTTGGGAACATTTAGGCTGTTGTCATAAGAGTACCTGCTGCTCCAGGTATGTAGCGCTCTGGATAGAGATCAGTGAGAAACAGGCTGTTGATGAGGGTGGATTTACCCAGTCCAGACTCTCCTACAAAACAAAAGTTAGTCAGTCAAAGTAATTAACTCAGTTTAATTGTATGTGTGAGACTGTGTGTGTTTCTGTAACTCACCTACTACCATCAGTGTAAACTCAAAGCCTTTTTTTACAGACTTCCGATGCACCTGGTTTGGGAGGTTAGCAAAGCCCACGTACCCGGCAGCCTCAGGGAACTTCAATATACAAACAAAACAAGGAAAACAACAGACACAGAGATTATGAATCCTGCTAAAATTATTAAAGTATTATTGCTTCTTGCTTCTAATATTCTACCTTGCTTTTTTCTCCAGACTGTGACATGCCTGCAGCTACTTAGCAAAGAAACCTGAAGAAACACACAAACAAAATGTTTGAGATCATCTTTGAAATTAAAGCACAGAATGGAAAACAAAAGGTTTTTCCTGAAAACTACTTTCATTTGTTTTTCACATCTGACACAATTACATTCACTGACTCATTGAAGTATTATCCTCAATACACATGCACAGTGGTGAAATAAAGCCAAAGGATAATGTAGGGAGTGTGTCCATGAACTGAGAAAAATAACCATTCTGTTTAGTTTTCCTTTCCTTACCTTTCCTTACCTTTCCTTAAGATAACTTAACTTAAGATAAGTGAACAAATTCTAAGGAAATGGTTGATGTAAATCTGATATCAAAATTCTGTTTCTGCAGCATGTGCTCTTTTAAAACCTATACAATGTGCCAAATTTAAAAACATGAATTCTTTTCAAATCCGTCATTAATTATCCATACGTTTGCATCAAGCAGAATTTCACAGCTATAAAAGTGAGTCATTTCAAGTTAAAGAGCAGTTTGAACAGTTTATCATCAAACGACAATAGAGGTTTAATTTATTTCTAGTTTCAGTTATTTATTTTCTACTTTCTTTCTATTAAAATGTACAATAGATGCACAGTAGAATGCATAAAAAAGGCACAGAGAAATGTTTTCAACAGCGGGAAGTGGTATCGAATCACAATTTCACAAACAAAGTAAAAAACATTTTTAAATGCTGTATGTGTCTATCCAAAGACAGACAGACAGACAGACAGACGCACACACTGTAACTGCTCACTTTCCAGTAGTGAAAACAATAATGTGGCTTTATATTAATGAAATGACTCTTTTAATACTACAGTAATCACACAGAGCAGCTTCTCATGAGGCACAGAATGAGAGCACAGATTTACACACACTCTTGTATTACACTAACCTGTAGATATTATACTGACTGTTTCATTATGCTAACAAATCTTGTGCATATCTACATCTATGCTCCTCTGTTTATGGTTCTGTGGTTTAGGCACTGGAGTAAAAACAATAAAGTCTACACAATAAATGTAATCATTCTTTCCTTACATTTTTTGGGAATCTACACTTTTCCCCACAATAACAGTTGACCTCCAGCGGTGACCCGACTTAAAGGATTTGCTATTTCAATCTTTAAGGGTTGTGAAGCTTTTACCTGAATTCCTGGTGAAGCATTCTACTGAGTAAGCCATGGAAACGTGATGGGGAACCACACATACAGTAAGCCCATTAAGGGAATTAGATCGACTGGAGGCACGGACACAATGGACAGGGACTGGTTTCCTACATCAGCCTAAAACAAAATACTTAAAAAGCCATCTAGTAGCATATTTATACTAATAATGAAAAACAAATTGGTATAGTAACAGATGTATAAGCTCAAATTGCTTAGAATCTCAAACAATCCCAAACACCATGGTAATATATCTTATTTTATTTTTAGAAACATCCTTCCTCTGCGAGCAGGAGACAATATCACGATTTTATCATATAATTCTATTATTATTATCATTACCATTATTATTATTTGCCCACAGTAAAGTTTCCTGCTGTAGTTCACATTTTTATTAGTAGTGCACTAGACTGACAACACTATTTGAAATTCAGCCATATTGAGATGCCACTTTGTATAGTTTCATGAATTTTAATGTTGCCCGACAATGTTTACAACCAGTATTATCTCTATTTTTACAAAGAAAATATTGCTACACTTGAAATCTTTAGGGCTGCTTACCACAAGCCTTGGTTATAATATAATAAATATATTAATATATAAATAATATTTTTAGAAATGGAATTATGTGGTACACATGAACAGAGAAAAGGATGCATGATTTTATAGTAATAAGCTTCTATAAAATACAGGGTCACAGGCTGAGTACTGGATATGTGAACTAAAAGTGACCATTACTGGTCCCCAACCTGCCAGGTTATGAACAATTACAGATATGAATAAGTAACCATAAAGTGTTTTATAACAAAATATTTATGCTTTGGCTAATGATGATTGCTGTCTTTTTGCCCTGCTCAAACCAAACAAAGTCAATGTCAAGTATTAGATCAGGATTAGGAGGAAACAACTAATTTTTGCAATTTTTTCAAATGACTCAGTAAACAGTTATCGTTGCTGTCTGGCACCATCTGTCATTTTAAGAAGTAAAAGTTTATTATCCAGTAGTCATAATCTCAGTCTATTCCTAAAGTAATAGGTCTCCTTCATGTTTATAAGAGTACCACTTATCTTCCTAAGAAAACAACCTATAAAATGAGTATTGTGTACATATATGCTATATATGCTATAATAATTTCACTATTCTTCAAAATCACTTCAGACAAACTATGACATTGCTCTTAAAGGGGAATGTGAATGTGAAGGGGATTTAAGAAATTAAAAATTTCAGGTTTACAGAACCTACTAAATGAATCCTGGTTTCCCATGAAGAAAAAGAAGAAACTTTTACTTTCGTCACATATACATACAGCACAGTGAAATTCTTTCAGAGTTATCATGGTCAGCCATGATACAGTGCTCATGAAGCATGGAGGATTTTAAGGGTCTTGCTCAAGGGCCCAGCGGTGGCAACTTTTCTCTGTTGGGGATTGAACCCTGATCTTCCGGTCAACAACCCAGAGCCTTAACCACTCGAGAAACACTGCCGCATGGCATCAAAGCTTAATGTTACAACAAATCATTTTAACGTTACAGTTTGTGGCTATAACTGAGTGAGCGGAGGACCTAAAGGTTCTCTTCTATCTTAAAGCACAACTAAAATAACACAATGGGTATAAAGACAATTTATCATACTATAACATTTTATTAGATTTATTAAAGTGACTTAATTTTTAAGATGTCTTAATGTAAAAATCTAAGTAGGAGAAACTGGGAACACAACTGAGCAGTTTGTAATATATCTGACACTTGCACATTAGATGAGATTGACTATGCTGGTGTACACGGTGCCCTGTAATGGACTGGGGTCCTACACCCACTGTTCCCAATACAGACTCCAAATACACAAGATAAAACAGTTTCTGAAGATGGATGGATGGATGATAAAATCTAAAGTGTGTTTTTTTTTTGTGGTACTTCAAACTCTGTGCTGTCCCACATATACAAAGCATTAAAATGAATCCAAACTCACTCCTGAAATTACACCAGACTTTTAAAAGTGTCCCCTCCTTTAAGACGCGTCCAGGCCACACTGACAACTCTTGGCAATTCTTCCTCTTCGAGTGGTATTTAACATTAATAATAAAATCCACATTAAGTCTGAAAGACTAGTATAGATAGCAGATAAACCTGGTAAACAGTAAATTTCACTGGGCCTTCGTTCCTTCAGCCCAAGCGCCTAAAGCGCCCACACCCTGTTTTCACGGACACTCAGCACTGGGAAAGAAGCTGAGGAATGTTGAATAAACGCGGTGTCGTGTTGAGTGGTTACTTTGTAAACTCAGAGAATATCGGTGTCTGATAAAAGTTGAACAATGTGTAATTATGATGATTTGCACACTGTTTGAGTTGTTCGTAGTAACTTTTTTCTTCCGCAAGCAACATATCAAGCTACAATGTTTCCCTGGTCTCAACTCTCTGCTAACGAGTCATTTTGAATGCCTTTAGAAGCGCTTACCTCGGTGTAAACCTCTGACAATAATACAAAAAATAGACTTCTCTTCTCCTCCCTTATATTCCCACTTTTCCCAGTACAGTCCAGGGGATCCGGAAACCTCTGCAATTCCGCCTCCGTCCCACAATGCCGTTCAGTCTCTGACACCGGAGTAGAGAGAAACAGGCGCCATTGCGGCTCCTAATAGGTGCCGCATACGATGAGTGAAAAGCGTAGTGTAGAGCCAAGATGGTGGAATACGCGCACAGTTTCCGAGAACTAGTAGCGGCTGCTCTGCCAAGCTTAATGGACGTGACTTGACATGCTGCTTAACGAAACAATAAATATCAGCCCTCCATTTGGATGCACTTTTTTCACATAAATTGTATGTTAATGAAACTGTTGTTAAAACTCTACAATGCAAATCTTAGCATGGGGGTTATATAGAGCAGCATACATGCTCAAAGAAGTTTGAATTTAATTTTCTCACCCTCAAATTCTGAACAAAATTTCAACCTCAGTACAAAGGAAATCCCCCAAAGCAAGCCTGGCTCCATGTGGCTCCACGGGAGGGGGGACTCTGGGGGACAAGGCCCAGACAGTACCCACTACCCTGCAGTGTACCATGAAAATGGGCCTGTGGTAGCCTTGTGGTTAAGGTGTTGGCTACCAATCGGAAGGTTGTGAGTTTGATCCCAGGTCCACCAAGCTGCCACTGTTGAGCACCTGAGCAAGGCCCTTAAACCCTCAATTGCTCAGCTGTATAAAAAATGAGATAATCTCTGGATAAGGGTGTCTGCCAAATGCTGTAAATGTAAAAATGTGTTTCGAAAATATCTAATGAAATTTTCTGTGAAATATTTCCTCTTAACCACAACTTGCTTGATAATTTTATAAATGCAAAGATTATACCCCCACCTTGGAAAAACAATAAAAACAAACAATCCCCAATAAATTATATTTAGCATTGATGTTTGTAGTTTTTAACAGTACAGATTTTGATCCAATACTGATTTTTCTTTAGCTTGAAGTCTTTATCATAAAGTCTGTTTAATGAATCAACCATTTTATTAGTACACATTTAACACTTTTTTATATATCATGCTTATTTAACTAGGGCAAATATAGTCCTTCTTAGAAACATTTAATAATCCAGTCCCCTTTAAAAGTATTGGAATACCAAGGCTGCTGTACACCAGAAATTTGGAGTTTAGATGAAAAGATAAACATGAGACGATATATCAGATTTTTCTGCTTTTAGTGGCTGATATTTACATCGCAATGCGGTAACTTAGAATATTATACATATATACTTCAGATCGCTTTTAGGTGAATAAACGTTCTGGAAAAGACAGATTGGTTGCATATACTGTATGCTTGCAAGAACTCATCAGGCCTGTGACACACTGGCATCACCAAAATGTTGCATTCTTCTTTTGTGATGATTTTCCAGGCTTGGACCACAGCTTCTTTCAGTTGTTTATGTTCTGCCATCAGTCTCCTCTTCAGGACGTGCAGTGCTGCTCAGTTGGGTTATGGTCTGTTGATTGCCAGTCAAACCTTTCATTGTTTTTCCCTTGATGAGTTCCTTTATTTGTTGGCAGTGTGTTTTGTGTCATTGTCTTGCTGCATGACAAAGATCCACCCAATTAGATTGGATTTTTCTCTTTTTAAATTGGCATACGGTATGTTTCTGTAGACTTCTGAATTCAATTTGCTGCTACCATCATGAGTGACATGATCAGTAAAAAGTAGTGAGTTTCTTGCAAAGCCAGCCATGCAAGCCCATGGCACTACCTTCACCGTGCTTGATTGCTAACCCTGTATCTTTTGGATCCTTTCTTTCTCCATGCTTTGGCTTTGCATTGAAGAGGTTAATCATGGTTCCAGAATCTTTGTGGCTCATTGATTGTTGGTGATGTCACTGACTGTTGCTTTGGGGTTTTTCTTCACAGCTCTCACAATGTTTCTGTCATCAGCTGTTGTTGTTTATTGAGATTCAATTTTTTCAGGTCTGATTTTTTTTATTGTTGTAATGCCCAATATTTTGCAACATCTCTGATCGATTTTTCCTCTTGTCACAGCTTCAAAATGGCTTGCTTTTCTTCCATTGATAGCTCTCTAAACTTCACGTTAGTTCATCCTTTTTGAAAACAAATGCAGATTTCACAGGTGAAACCCAAGGCTCAAAACAACAGTGAGTTATTAATTGTTAAAAGGATCAAGCTAGCAGGCAACAAGAAACACCTGCAGTCAAATGTTCCAATATTATGATCACTTGAATAATGGGTGGGATCCAAAAAAAGGTGTTATGTTTTATGTTCAACTATAACTCACAAACCAAACAAAACACTCAACTCTATCATTTAAGAAGTCAGGCATTTAAAAAGGGAGATACACTTTTCTTTTCTTTTTTTTATCAGCCTTCCTGTTGTAAACATGGTCACCATGGTGAATTTTTTGATACACAGACATTATCCACTCTCTCACTGTTTGTAATATATCTTACGACAGAAAAGGTTCTGTATGCCATACATACACTGTCAGACCTTAAAGTATGCCTTACTACATAAAATCGTTTACACAGGGCCTTAGTATTTTAAATGATCCCAATATGCCAACCGCATCATTAATCATCATGACTGTGGATCCTCATTTACTGGGAAAGTTGGCAGAGTAAACAGAGGGCAACATAATTTGTCCTCCAATTTCCTAGGTGTAAATTTATTTGTAAATGTATTTACTAGGTGTAAATACTAACTCTTTGGGTTTAGATGGGACAAGGCACATGCTGAGGGGGTGGATAGTGGCTTAGTGATTAGCAGGTTTGCCTGGTGTCTCTTCCTTTAAGGATTTGATTCCTCTCTCACCAGGGGGTGCTCAGAGTAGGTATATTCTCCCCAGGCTTTGGGGGTTTTCTCAGGGAACTCCATCATCCTCCTCCACTCCAAAGACATGTACTGCAGGCTGATTGGCATCTCTAATTTTTCTCTAGATTGTGCCCTGGGATGGTGGTGTGTTCCCTGCCTTGTGCTCTTCCATGGGATATGCTCCAGGTTTTTATTTTTCCCTAGATCTCATTAGAATAATCAATTTATAGGAGCAGTACCTTCTTAAGAGGTCAAAGTACACGGTATTTTATTGTTTTAAAAAGAAAATTTAAATATTCTTTAAAAGTGTTCGTGGCTTAAAACTATGATTTTTACTTTCAAATGGCATGGTAGTGTTTTTTTTTTTTTCAATCAATAATACATAAGTTTATAACTGAATCTGTAATTAGTCAATGTAATTAGGAGTTATTACTACACGCACGTTTTGTGCATTTATACCTGCGTGTAATGTGGTTCTAATAGTGTAGTTCACATTGAAGAAGATGGATTACTTTATGCACGTGAAGTAAATGAATACTTGAATGCTTCAATGTAAAGTACGCCGTATTAAGTGATTAAGTTTCTACTACTCTACTCTACTAGTTTCCTTTCTCCTCTTCTTTTCTTTCTCTATTTCCAAAAGCAAAATTCTAGAGTTTTGCCAAACACTAGGCGCCTTACTCTCCTTCCTCCCATCTGAATGTTTTACTGCACAGCTTCCTCCGTTTCCTATTGGTCACCAGCAGATGCGGTGCTGCGCGATTGGACCAAAGTTTCGCTTTTCTCCTTGAACACTTGTAGACTCACTCAGCCCTTCTTTTGGTGTACCGTCTGTTCTGTTCGCAGCTATTCTTCTCTCCACACGCGTCTGGAGCGCAAAGACCGTTATTCAGAGCGCAATACTTTAAGCGATGGTGTTAACCTAAGAAGAGTATATGCACATTTGAAACTAACAACTGCAAAGTGGACCAGCTATTTCGCTCTTTAAAAAGGGTATTCATCGGACCCGAAAGGTAATAATAAGGACAACATTGTAAGGAAAGATGGTCTCGGCAGGTCTGGAGCTGCTCGGCCTGACGTTAGCCGTGTTCGGGACGCTGTTAGAGATGATCGCATGCGGTCTGCCAACGTGGAAGGTGGCGGCACACATTGAGGCCAACATCGTGGTGTCGCAGAACATATGGGACGGACTTTGGATGTCTTGTGCTGTGCAGAGTACGGGCCAGATGCAGTGCAAGGTGCACGACTCGATGCTGGCGCTCAGCAGGGACCTGCAGGTGGCGCGCGCGCTCACTGTGGTTTCATCCGTGCTGTGTGTGCTGGCGCTGCTGGCCGTGATCGCCGGGGCGCAGTGTACCAACTGCATCCGTGCCGAGCTCGTGAAGGTGAGATTGGTGAATTTCGGGGGAGCGCTGTACATCGTCAGCGCCGTGCTTGTGCTCGTGCCTCTCTGCTGGATGGCCAACAAAATCATTGCTGATTTTTACAACCCGAACGTGCCCACGGCTCAAAAGCGCGAGATGGGCGCCGCGCTCTACATTGGCTGGGCGGCTGCGGCGCTCCTGCTGCTGGGCGGCTCTGTGCTTTGTTGCTCGTGTCCGCCACCATCAGCGGCCAGTGCGGGTTACTCAGTCAACTACGCTGCAACAAAACGAGCCACGAGCAACGGAGACTACGACAAGCGAAACTACGTTTAACTTTACAACTGTAACCACGCGTGAACACATGGTTCAGGAGAACTGCGTAATCCACCACACGTGCGACATGTCATATGCACATAACACGTTTATGAAAAAAGTTTCAATTGTACAGGTTGTGAGACCTGCAACAGAGGAGTTCACTTCCACAGTTCTGCGTAGAATCGGTTGATTAAACTCGAACCTTTAACCATCCAAAGAATAATTGAGGAGCTATTTTCTAAAAATGTAACAACATTTGGCAAAATATAGTGGCATGTGATTTAGCATATTAGGCTATTTGCATTGATAAAATATGACAGAAGAAAAGAGAAGTAGCCATCCATTGTTCCCAAAAAATGTCAGAACTCAGGCCTAAGAGTAATGTTCAATTGTATTGAGTTCATTCACTGCTGTACTAAAGAGAAGATGGTGAAAAGTCGGACAAATCGTCGAGTTTTTTTTAGCCTTTGTGTATTTGCGCCTGCAGATTATACTGTTTAAAGCTATGTAAATGACTTGTTATCCCCGGTCATGGACTCTTACTGTCTTATACGGACTGGTTGGACTCTATATATTCTCTGTTTTAAACATATAGACTATGCATTTTAAAAGGCTAAAAAGGACACAACTGCCTTGCTTTCAACGAAAATTGCAAAAACATGATGTGATGGTGATGATAAGGATGATAATGATGATGATTGTTTTTATGGGTTAAATGGGGGTCCTTACTGTACTTTGGTTTGAATAATGTGACTTTTCCTCACAGGGATGTCAGCTGCCTAACTGAGAACCTGATTTTTGGACTTTTACAATAGCTGTTTGTAGCAGGTGCTCTGAAGGACAAGCCAGACCATTGTGTCCTGCACTATGAAAATAATGTGTTGGACATGATTAGTTTTGTGCCTTGTAGTAATGTAGCGGCTTATTTTATTCACATCTTCAACTAATAAGAACGGCAATACCAAAATTTGTCCTCAATAGCCAATTTTTGGATTATTCTTTACCTTTCAATGTTTTGTGTTAAAAGTTTTGAACTGTAATGTTTTTAATAAACAGTTTTAATAATAATGGAACAGTGGCAATTTATTTAGCCTTTAAACAGCAAATGCCAACAAGCAAGATTTTTTTGTGGATTTTACTTTGTGTTTCTTTTTTTTCTAGAAAGAGCTTTGGTTGACCTTGTTGTAAAACTAGTTTTATTATGTTCCTCTGCATTTCCACAAATGTCCTACTTATGTCCTGCTGTTTTTTTGTTTTTGGAAATGTCTTTCACTTCTTTAGACTATTCTATTGTTTTTAGAACCCCCTCCACACACACACACACACACACACACACACACACACACACACACACACACACACACACACACACAGAGAGAGAGAGAGAGAGAGAGAGAGAAGAGAGAGAGAGAGTTTCTCGAAGGTCCTCTCACAACCACTTTAAGTTCTAAGGTGCCTCATATTTTGAAGATAGCAGAAAAAAAATCACTGTGAAATCACGGAAAAATATCACTCGAACAACATTTCTAAATCTTACTTGAGAAAATCTTACTTGAGAAAATTTATTAAATTGATTGCTGTTGCCAATAACATTTAACTGGTTTTCATACTTTTCATAAAATGCAATAACAAATTTTATGGTAATAGTAATGGTCACTGGATAGATTATTTATCACTGGATTAAAATAAGGTTGCAGGTTTTTACAAAATAGTAGGAAATTACATAATAGTATAAAATCAGACTTGGAGACAAACAGTAGTGCCTCAATTAATCTGGAGTAATATTTTTATGTAGCAAGTGCAAAGTTTTAGTGTTTACCTAGAACTAACAAATATGAAGTTTATGCTAATTTATAATTGATTGAATTATTTTAATACATCTTAAATAAATAGTTATAGCATAACCTGTCTTGGGGCAAAATATGTGCAAATAAATTTTAAACATATTTAACTGGTGAACACATTATGCTTTTAAAACCTGTAGCCAGGCTCTGTGCGAATACATGAATGTAAATATAGAAAATAATAATGTTGAAAATGGAATGCAGTAAAAACGGAATGCTTCCCTCTTGGTCAAAGCATATGCAGCCTTTAGCACAATGGAGCCTATCTGAATGTTACAGACCTGGTGGAGGGTTTTCAGACTCCATTGTGCAACTGTTAGTTCCAGTCACCCTGCTGCAGCAGACAAGGTAATGAGGCAGAGTAAGGTGTGTGTGAGAAAGAAAGAGGGAGTGAGTGAGTGTGTGTGTGGTGTGTGTGTGTGTGTGTGTGTGTGTGTGTGTGTGTGTGTGTGTGTGTGTGTGTGTGTGTGTGTGTGTGTGGGAGAGAGAGAGAGAGAGAGAGAGAGAGAGAGAGAGAGAGAGAGAGAGTGAGTGTGTGTGTGTGTGTGTGTGTGTGTGTGTGTGTGTGTGTGTGTTTTAAGTTGGGCAAAGTGGGGGGAAGGGATGAGTGTTTTTTAAGGACTTTCTTTCCAGCGAGGCACACAGGGGCAGGCACAACATCATTAAAGAATCTTCGTCATAGCAACCACAAAAACCCTGTAGATGTTGCTTGGTGACGGTTCCCTGTAATGTGTTCATACAGAAGAAGACAATGAGGACCCCGACGGCTCACATTCCAAAACACAGAGGGAGAGAGAGACAGAGACATAGAGAAAGGGTGAAGAACAGATACAGACAGTGGGGGAGGGAAAAGCACTGGGAGGAGATGTGTGTACGTCCGTTAGGGTCAGAGTAAAGAGCAACGAAATCTATTTCCTTAATGGTTCTTTACAAGTCTTCATTTGTCGCAAATCAGACTATACAATATAAATATTTAAATGTTGATCTTTAAATCAAACATTAAAAACCAATGAATATTTATGGACTATAAAGTCTAAATATAGCAATATATAATATATAGCTTTTATGTAAACTGGCCTATTATATTTAAAACCACAACTTGAACAAGCCTTTATCAGCCACAAGAGTGCCTTGCATCTCAGCATTTACTGAAGAGTGAGATCTAGCCAAAGTCTACCAGTGGAGGTAGTTTTACATCAAAACATCTACTTACTGCAGTTCCTTTTTTTTCTGTGTGACTTCAATTTAAATTTGGAACCTGAATAAAAATATCAAATCTAAATATCAAAAATATAAAATTTTGACATGGCATACTGACTGGGAATACAGAATAATTTAGGGTTATAATATAGGGATGTGTGTTAAATTTAGATGTAATTTAACCCCTCAAAATCCACAGGACTTCATATTTTAATTACAATATTTCATATTAGTTTCAAAATTCTTAATAAATAAACCTTAGCAGTTACTGACTAAAAGTGGGCAGCTTAAGGTGTTTAACCGAGGCTAATAAATTAATGTTCATAGAACATACACAGACACATAAGTATGGCATAAATTTAAACAAAAATGTATCAGATATTCAGAATGCTTAACTGATGGACAACGTATGGACAGATGCATCATAAAAACACACAATTATAAAATTCTCTTTCTCTCTTACACACACGCACACACATGCACACACACACACACACACACACACACACACACACACGCACACACACACGCATGCACGTACGCGCACACACACACACACACACACACACACACACACACACACACACACACACACACACACACACACACAATTGTGTGATTCTATGTTTTCCTTGTGGTACTTTCTCAAAACACCTGCTGTGGTCTTTGTCCTTCATGGGTTGGAAGTCATTTCCTTCTTCCCACAGCTTAGTATTTGTTATCTCGTCACACAGAGCATCGCCACAGCAGTAGGACCTGACAAAGTACCTCTCACCCGTGTTCAAACCAAAAACACATTGACACTTTCTGTACTTTGTCCCCAAACAAATGCAAACTTTGAGACTCTCTATTTCACTTATAAATACTCCTTTTAATGAACTGTACTCATTATTAGACAAGAGGTATTATATATACAAAATTGACTAGATAAATCTCATGGTGTTTTTGTATTAGACACAATTCTACATTTAAGGACATAATATTCCTGTAGTGGAAGCCCTCAGACTTAAACTGGCCTAATGGCCAGTTTACACAAACTACACACCATAATGAGTTAGTACTGTATGTGGTGTGATAGTGTGTAAATGTAGATGAAGTGTGAAAACTGGTTGACTCATCTGATGCTTGTGAAAAATACTATGAATTTCCAACAGGTCCTGGTCACCGTTGTGTATGTGTGAGTTGCACAGATGTGTCACAGTGTTGGAGAGTAATGAGACTTCCTGCTTAGCGATCATCAGGCCAGGAAACAGGAAGGAAGTCAATGAGGAGGGTCAAAAAAATAAATGAGTGTATGTAGAAGGAGAGATATGTGTTAGGACAATACAATATCACAAAAAGCAGAGCAGATTCCCAAATATACATGAAGATAAAGTTAACAAACAAATGTATATGAATATTATCTTACGATCTATGAGTAAACATGTGGGCTTATAATTTCATTTGACTCAAAACTGTAAAATAAGAAGCTTTACAGAAATGGTCACAGTTCTGCAATATTTATTTGCATTGTATACCCTTAGGACCCTTGTGTTCAGTTTTACAAAATGTTCCTTTATTGCAGCTAGTAACAAAATAATTTTATATGTTTCATTGATAATTCTAATGAAAAACATATCAATGACAAAAAAAAAAAAAAAATTTCTGAGTGAGATATAAATATTGTCTAATACACTGTTTGCCTAATAGTATCCTTAATAACAAGATCTAGTAGTCTTCATATCCTGCAAGTGTATTTGGACTGCTCTTTCTATATCCTTCTACTGCTAATTCCTTAGAGCAGAAGACAAAAAGACAAAACTTGTTTTTGGTTGAAACTATTTTCTGATGTGTTACTGAATGTTTTGTATTGTTATTTTTTAAACATTTACATATTTTACTTATGTTTTTGGATTTTTTTGTGATTAATTGTACCTACATTTTCTTCATCATATGATCATTCTCAAATGTCAGCTCCAATGAAGAATTAAAGAAAAAAACAATCATACTTTAATTTTTGTACATTTGACTCTCTATTCATACAGATCATGTCAATCATCCAGTTATTCTTTACATTTGGATTCAAATACAAAGCAAAGTTTAGGATGAATAATATGAATGGAACTATACACAAAGTTGTGGTTGACCATGCTGTGGTAAAGGGATAGTCTGAATAGGAACAGTCCTTAACCATGACCTTAATGTCCCTGTCTATCCCTGGCCAGCAGACTAATATTTGGCAATGCTGTCTGAGCTTTAAAATGCAAAATATTAAAAATATATGCAACACAGGACCCTTTTCCACAGGAAATCTCCTGTTTAACAGTGATAAATGGTAAGTGATAGCTCAGTGGTTGAGGTGTTGCACTACTGGTCTGAAGGCCGAGAGTTCAAATCCCATCATCACTAATCTGCCATTGCTGGGTGCTTGAGCAAGGCTCTTATGCTGTATAAATATGATAAATGCAGAAATATTTTGCTCTAGGTAAGGGTATCTGCCAAATGTGTAACACAGGAGAACTCAGGCAGCTGTTCTGCAGAAATATAGAGATGAGAAAGAATGTGAATTTCTTGCATTGAGCCTGTAGACTAAGATTTTGATGTTGCTCTCCAATTGCTCATTGATACTAGCATCTAGCAGCTGCCACAGCTCTGCATCTTCATCATGGAGAGCCAGTGGGATGGGGCAAAGTGGTCACAAGATAGAGGTAACTGACAGGTCAAAGGGAGGCTAATGGGAGCAGGTATGGAGGCAGCAGCCTAGCCTAGCCTAGATATGACAACCATCAAAATAGTAGGCCCACCTGTATCCATAAGGTAAAACCCTAGGGTCTTTAGATTGTCTTGCTGGTAGAAAACATTAAAGCCAATTTTGGGTAAAACTATGATACTGTGAACAATGAGCTGAAGAATTGTTCATAAGTATCGATGTTAGGAAAGGATATAGTAATCTTGAATATACTGTCACTGAGGAAGCCTCACTCCTGAGCAGCACTGAGAATGTTGGAGAGAAAAGGACTAAAGACCAGCCTTGTTTCTCACATATATTTACAGGACAAGCAGAGGGAGAATGTATTATACTCTATATATTTGTAAATACTTGTAATATATTTAGTGATTTACTGTATGTTTTGAGAAATGACTAATAATCTGTAAGAAAACACATAAGATCTGTATGCATGTGTTAAGAAAAGGTCCACACACTCTACCCACCTGTAAAGTAAGGAAAATAGTAATTTGGCACAGACAAAGATAATAACCCATAATACACACCTCCACCCAGTCATTAGAAGGGTGGGAATGGGTGTTTTTATCAGGGTTGGTATATGGCAAATAAGGTTGAGTTTTGCCCAAGTTTATATTCATTTTTGAAGAAAAAGAAAACTGCGTGCCATATCCAAACAAAAATGGTCATGAGATGTATTCAGTAGGATGCATACTGTATTTTGTATGTTATATTTTGTATGATGTATTTTATAGAATATATATACAGCACATATCTTGTCTGACTTTACCTCAAATTTCCTTTTTACCGCTTACACAAAAGTGAAATGATTCAATATAAAGTGAAAAAGAAAAAATACTTTCAGATTAATTATTGTATATTAGTTGGTGGCTTCTGAAGAAGTCTAAATTATGCTTCATTGTCATTCTTTAGGCTTTTCTTGTGTTGAATGGCATGTGCAAAATCTCAGCAAGTTTAACTCTCACATTTGTGAGAGTAAACAGTGAGGCCCTGTCTTCATAGTCGCATACTTCCCACTCCTAAAAAAAGGAGTAAATATTTTACACAATATTTGACAGTTAATACAAAAAGGATATCTATATACATACATATACACACACACCACAATATAATTTTGATAATAATAAAATACATTTTATTAACTTAAGTACATTATTTTTTATAGTTTCACTTTAAAAGCAACAAAAGAAAATCAAACAGATAATACAGTATAATACACAGATTAAAGTACACAAAAGAAAATATATATACGACTTGTATCAGATGATAAACATCTGCAGTCTTCACAAGGGCTCCACACGCATTTACACACAAATCTGGCACCAAACTGATACATGTTCAATGTCATATTTGCTCTCAAGCAATGTAAAATTCCATTCACAGACAGAATCTTTCCCTCACAAGAGACCATGTCAGGTGAGATGACATCATGTACTGTTGGTGTGTGATGTTTAAGGGACGCTCGGGAAAGCATTAGGACAGAAGGGTAATGAGGGCATCAAGAAATTTTCCTTTGTCTTCCATCTTCAACTCAATAACTATAGAAACAACAGAGAATAAATCATTAAGCTCATACGTTGTGTAAGAAAAAAAAGTTAGTGTGCACGAGACTGCATGCGATCAAACGTGTTTATAAAAGGTCGACATACAGAAATAAAACACAGTAGCACAGTGTCAGTATCAGTGGGCCTGCTACATAAGTCTGCATAATCAAGTCTGAAAATAGTGGGGAAAATAGTGGTAGCTACAAAATATTTGTTGCTGCAAACAAACATGGAGATCAGTAACTGTGTTGTAAAAAGTATTATTATATGATTGGTACATGAGTCAGATCAGTCCAATATAAATTAGGTATTATTGTCAAAAAGCATACAAAATACAGCCTCTCAAATCCACACTGTGCAACACACTACATGTGTAAAGTGATTTTTACAGAACACTAAGAATAGATTTACAGTGAGGCCTGACATGTTGTCTTTAAATAGTTATTTTTAGATTATATTTACATGAAATATCTATTCCCAGATCATTTTCACAAGCCACAACTTAAATCAGGTTATACAAATTTGGACCTGCTTTGCCCAGCCGTGGCTTACTGTTGTTTGCAGTTACCTTACTTTATCCTGAACAAAAATGGTCTAATTGGGATGTAGGCCTGCCACCTGGTGGCACATACAGACTTTGTGTCTCTAAAATAGGATCTCCCTTTGGCTACACCAGTTACCTACTTGAAGTGTCAAAGTGATCATGCAGCGTCCTGGAGCTTGTACTTTCAGCAGCTTTCTCAAAGGCCCTGCCAAAGAAACTGGGGAGAAGAAAACCACAAATATCCATAATACAATTATTAATGTTTGCAAACACACATGCATACTTTTGGGTGTGCTTTCTGCTGTGGTATGAGCTAAGTGTCAATTAAATTGATCTGAAATTACATTAAATAGTATTTCCTAAGAAGACAGCTGTGCAAAAGACATTTCGGTAGGATACATGTGTGAATTTGAATTTTAAGAACCAAATGTTTCTACACAGTAACTGTCTAGAATAGTATGTGATTTGACCCACAATATAATTTTGTTGGCTTAAATCGTTTAAATCCTACACTAGTGCTATGAGTTTAGCACTTCAGTTAAATGTAGCGGGATTGAACTGACATTTCAAATTACAAAATATGATTCTGTGATTCATCAAAAGTTATTATGTAAAATCAATTTACCAATTTTACGTACTTTTTCTTATTAGAGGTCTCAGACTCTGGAGGAATGCCTAAAACAATGACAGTACCCTTCTCCACATCCATAGGAGCAGCCATAATGAGTGGCAACAGCTTGCAGCGCTTATTCCGAGTCTGACACAAACAGATGGAAACAGTTCTTTTTATATGAATCAGTTGGAATAATAAATACATTAATCAAAAAAGCATTTATGAATCTATTAAGCATGAATAAATTCCATATTTTATTTAGAGAAGTGTGGAAAAAGAGATAAAACCATTCTAAACAAATGCTCGTAAGAAATATTTACCATGAATCAGGCAGACAAGCAACCAAAGTCCCTGTGATAATTTTCATGGCTCGTTAGATTTATTTTTCCGACCAAATGTAATTGTTTTAATCTAATCTTGTTTTTGAGACATTCAGTGTATCATTTTTAGACCACAACCTTTGTCCAGAAGAAACTGGTCCAGTCTGGATACAGAAACATTTGTAAAATGATACACTATGAAATTTCTTGTACAAGTTTGTGTGCAAATGGGCAGATGAGCTCCTATCAGCCTGTGAACCATGAATGAAAATCTTGAGAATTTACACCCCCCCCCCCAAAAAAAAAGAAAAGAAAAAAGAAATTGTATTCACTTTTGACCAGATATCAGTCATGTAAAGTGCTTACAGAGCAGACAAAGGCCTTGAGCAGGTATTTACAGAGCAGAGTCAAGGCCAAAGGCTTGGAAAACAGCTTTACATCTGGAGTTCCCTGAAATTTAAAAAAAAAATTGAGAATTCTATGAAAGCAATGACAACACTTCATAAACTGAACTTTCAAAGACAAATTAAAAATACACATCCATGTATAATCCTCTAGTATCTACAAAGAAAATGTACTCATTCCTACCTCCAGTAAATGACAGTAAAGAAAGGGTCCTTGTGAGAGAATAAGATTAGTACAGATGCAGCTGGCAACTGTCTGCTGAATTGCCTTCAGCTTTTTCTTGGCAAGATCAATACCCAAATGCAGCCTTTCTATGTTACTCCTACACACACACACACACACACACACACACACACACACACACACACACACACACACACACACACACACACACACACACACACACACACAGAGGTTTAAACACATTAAACTAATCTAATAAACTATTGTGTGAATATTGTGTTTGAGCTTACCTTGAGAGGCAATCCAGAGCTTTGATGAAGTTGTCTGTAGCAGTCTCATCCTTCTCCACATTCTCCAGTAGAGCTGCAGTCGCATGCACCACGTCACTCGCCAAGAAACGATTCTTAAAGCCAAAGTGCACGCCAAAAGTCTGGACACGGATGTCTTTCATTCTTTTAACCACATAAATAAAGATTCCATATAAGCCAAAGAAAGGTCTGGGAATCAGTATGGAACATTCTGAACATTTACTTATTATAAACATCGTACCCAAATTTGTTGGAGGATTCCTCAATGACCTCACGCAGGTTCTCTTTGATTGACATGTCCATGGAGCTAAACTTCTGTCGCACCTGTTTCAGTGGGAGGCTGAGAAGACATGAAGATAAACTGGTTTAAAGTATACTATAATGAATCAAGATGATCCTGCTATATTAAGTATTTTATAATAAATATATTAAAACAGGATTGTAGCAACAATAAATCAGATTAAAATAAATCGCTCAGATTGTAAGAACAAAAATAACATTAATTAATGCATAAATCTATGTAATGGTAGCCTATATAATCCATAGAAAAGAACAAATGCCATTATTCTCTAACAGATTTTGTAATGTTGAATTTGAGTAGTGGCTCTGTGGATAACGGCTCTGGCTTACTGATCAGAAGGTTGAGACAAATCCATTCATCCCTCACTTTATTTAATGTTTAACCAAATAAAAATAAATAATTAAAAAACCCCAACCAACCAAACAAAAAAAAACCCCACACACAACCACCAGATTTCATTACAAGACTTCATTACATCAATAAAACTTATTTGTTGACTCAGTTGATTGTTTATTTTGCTCAGTTTAATGTTTTCACACTACCAAATTCTTTACATGTTCCTGATTCTGAAAATCTGAAAGATTCAGAAGGTTTAGAATACATTACACCGACAATATTGATGTGTCACAACACTGTGCAACATTAAGTTTAAACATACACACCAAATGAAAAGCATTTCAAAATAATTTTTCAGGTTGCTGAACCTACTCACTTCCAGGCACCCACTGATTTGTCCTACTCTGGATCAGATATGATTTAGAAATGAAGTATAATAGAAATGGAGACTCACCCCATGTCTGCCAGGAACTCCTGTAGTTTCTTCTGCCCATTGATGGACCAGAGTTTAAAACTGCATGAGGTGTAACAGGAGTTGCAGATGCTCTCATACAGTGACCAGTGCTGGTAAAAAGCCAATCTCAAACTAAAAGACTAAGTTAAGGGGGTGTAGACACAAAAACAAGCATGCAATATTGCTTTTACAAAAATACAGTTTTGACAGGATACTCGTATTCAAAAGTGATCCTCATGCAATCGATAGAGACAGAGTTCTCTTCATCCTCATTGCGATGGTTATGACGAGACACGTGCCTTTGCAGACTAGCGATGTCCGTTACATACTTGATACTGAAAGAGGAAGTAGATTCTTGTGTTTGATATTATTCCAAGTTCAGCCACCACACATTAAATGAGCATTTTGAATAGCTATTGATATAAGGACATCTACTTACTGTGTGATCTTTTCATGAACCCACTGATCAGTCAGACCAATGATGCTCCACCTGTCAAGCACATTGAAAGTATACATCTCGAATGATGAGCAAGCATGTACATACAGTCTATTTGTTTAAAAATAAACCCTACCACAGCATGTCTCTGGTATCTTTGGTCATAACCCAAGCCAGCTCAAAAATAACCATTGCTGCCTGCACAAAACAACACAGTGCACAGAACAAAACATCAGTGAAGGAGGATACACTAAAATCAAGAAAAAAAAATAAAAATAATAAAAAAAAGTCAGCACAGAACCCCATACTTACTGACGTGCCATGGTACTCATACTGCTCATAATCAAACAGGATATCCCTCCTGAAAACGGAGGAATTTTCATAAGTATTGATTCAATTGAAACTAACAATAAAATTAAGATGAAACTGGTATGACTGACCTTCGAGCTTCCCACTCTCTCCTCGCTCGCTGACGCTCAATTCTCCTCTCCAATGCCCCCTGAACATTGTTAAAACATCAAGCCAATAATATGCACAATATCAACAAAAAATTACTTTCCCCAGGCATTGGTAAGGAAACGAGAAATCCAACCTCATCAAAACGCCGTCGTTTCCCAGATGGCTCTGAGCCACCATCACTCTCATTCCCAGAATCCCCTCCATCGCTGTCTTCATCCTCATCATCACGAAATATGTCATCATAGGAGGGAACACCAAGGTCATCGTCTTGTTTTATTAGCAGTTTAATCTGCAATAGCAAAAATTTGTCTAACTGAATTTGGGTAAAATCTGTGGGACCATTTGAAACATGTTAACTGCAAAAATTAAAAAATTCACAGCCAGGTTCAGATTTAAAATGTTACTAATCTTACAGTGAACTGCACTTCCAAAAACATAATTGGCAGCATAGACTCATCCAAGTGACAAGATCAGTTTAACTAGTCAAATATGATATGCCTTTATAAAATGTGTTCTATTGAATGTCATTAGTCCACTTACAATAGAAAAATCCTTCATTTTCCTGTTTGTTTCATATTAAGCACACTCTATACCTTGAAAACATCACTTCAGACAGCAAGTCTTCTATCTTTATGATCTGTAGGAACTCTGTACTGATTCGAGTTTGCACACTTACCTGTGTGTCATTGTAAACGTTCACTACATCAACAGGTCTGTGAGTATCACAGATGAAGAAAACAGAGTCTTCCTCAGGCTGTAGAGTCTCCAACAGGTCTACATTTGCCCCACAATTAATCAGGACAAAATATCGGTACTATAATTTAAAAAGAGAATTAGTGAAACATGCATGCGTATAACTTTTGTTCCCAACTCATCAAATGCATAGGGGAAGATAATCAACTCAGAATAACCACAAAAAAAAATTAAATAAAATAAACATTACCTGTTCCTTATGTTCCAGAAAAGCTGTACTGAGCTCCTGCCATCCTGTCACAGGAACCAGTGTATACTGCACCTGGTCGCAATGGAACAAAGCCTGGAAAGGAATGACAGCGTTAAAACACAGGGCAGTATGTTACAGCATTAAGACTCTTTAAGACTCACTAGTGTTATAAAATCAACCAACCTGTAGGATTTTACACGCACACAGAGCATCAATGTCTGAGGACACGAACAGAGCCACTCTCTAAAAGAATAAGAATAGAATATATAATATAATCTCTATAATAATAAAGTCCAATAGCAGACAGCTGTTACTGGAGATATAAGTAGCTCAGCTGCTAACAGACAGCTAGCTGTTATGTGAACGATGTTAACAAGTAGCTGCTCAATGAAAGGCGCATTAAACTCACCTGATTAACGACAACATCATAAAACTCCTTTCTAATGTCTGTTACAAACATCTTAAATATAAAATATTCCACACACAATATCAACACCACAATGATATCTTCAATAAAAACTCTCTTGAGTGCTGAAACTCTGGCGCCAAATTCGTTTGTGAACGAGTGGGCGGGGCTTAAAGCAATAACCAATAGCAACAGAGTGACAGCTAATCATCTGTGGTATGGAATGAGCTATAAATAAAACCTTAAATATTTTTTTCGAATATTCAGATTTTATGATGTTTTTCCCCATATGTCTTGTAATAAAACTAAAATGCATTAAAATAAACTTTAGATTCTTACTGTTCCTGTATACGTAATATGACGCAGTTCCGGGAAAAGGGTTTTACTGTTTGATCGGCTGGTCTTATGGCATAAGCGTAATTTGATTCGATCGTGGGTTTGTTGTGGGGTTACGTCACATCCTCCTAGTCTCTTCCCTATTAAGGGAAAGCTCTTGTATTATCGTAATTTCAGGAAATATTTTTATAGTATTTGAAGCTTTATACTGGAAACAAGACGCCATGGTGGGTAATCAACGCTAAATGACCAGTGTACCGGGTCTGAGATTAGGATTCTTTTAAATGTAGTAATTTCTACACTTAAACGAACGAGCTAACTAAGCTAAGCTACAGCTAATAGCAGCAGTCTGCTGTAAAGCTGCACTGTCACTGTGTTTGTTTTGAAGGTTCCATGAAGGTTCGATGTTGGTTCGATGTTGGTTCGATGTTGTGGAGTCAGTTTTTATAGTTATCATTATTTCACTGGAGCAACGTTGTAGTATTTACAGCATTTTGACACAAACCGAGCCGCACTGATTCGAGGTGTACTGATTACTGATGGTCCCTGTTGTCTTTTACAGTTTTCCTTTAACATGTTTGATCACCCGATCCCTCGGGCCTTCCACAACCGATTCTCCACTCAGTACCGCTGCTACTCTGTGTCCATGTTGGCTGGACCCAACGACCGGTCAGACGTCGAGAAAGGCGGAAAAAGTATCTGAAAACCTCACAATTTTGCACTTTTTATTTAATCAACTTACTTCCTTTTATTGAATCATGATAAGTCTGAACAGTCTGTTGTATTATTCACTGTCATACAGTTTGTGCTGTTTCATTTCACACCAAATGTTGTTAAAAAACTTTGGCGTGATTGTTTTTTGTTTACTGTAGTGAACAGGTTTCTACATATGTTTTCCCTTCTGTCTCTTTTCAGTTATCATGCCCCCATCTGCATTAGACCAGCTAAGTGAGTACATATATTAAATGCTTTTCTTAAGTGTTACTGATGTATATTCAGGGCTGGTGTGTAGTGTTTTATTTATTAGGGGAGAAATACAAATGTGGTATTTCTGCCACAAATCATTCAACAGTTAACCACACATACACAAATATTGTTCTGGTGCTTGAGCATTTTGTGCTATCCAGTATTGCTTTTAATATTAATGGGATTTTGTTTCTAGGTTTAACCTAAGTGAGGACAGACATGCTCATTGGTCGCACATTTTGCTCATAGACCTTGATAAAATAACATATTATGTAGTTTGTCATGATACATCTAACTTGTTAATCATATGTCATTCATCATTGATAGAAGCTGTTTTTGGTCTTTCTTAATACAGGCAGACTTAATATCACATACCCCATGCTGTTTAAATTGACCAATAAAAACTCAGACAGAATGACACACTGTGGTGTTTTGGAGTTTGTTGCTGATGAAGGGATCTGTTACCTGCCCCACTGGGTAAGAGTCTGAAATGTAAATAATTAATTGGTATCAGTGAACTGAAATAATATAATATTTATTGTGAAGACTAATGAGATTTTGAATAAACAAATTCATATTTCATTGATCTTTGTATGGTTTTCTCACAGATGATGCAGAACCTCTTATTGGAAGAAGGAGGTTTGGTCCAGGTTGAAAGTGTTAATCTCATGGTGGCAACATACTCTAAATTTCAGCCTCAGAGTCCAGACTTCTTGGACATCACAAACCCCAAAGCTGTGTAAGCTGCATGCATTGGCACTGTTACAATTTAATGTCAGCCCTGTGGTCAAGAAAACCCTGCTGATCCAGCAAAATATAATGAAATTTTATGCTTTTTTCTGTAGACTAGAAAATGCTTTGAGAAACTTTGCCTGCTTGACAACTGGTGATGTCATTGCCATCAACTATAATGAAAAGGTGGGTGCATGCTTGAGACCATTATGCACATTTTTGTTTTTATAAGATGCAAAATATGAAAAGGTGATTTTTCATATCTCTTTTAGATCTATGAGCTACGTGTCATGGAGACCAAACCAGACAAAGCAGTGTCCATTATTGAATGTGATATGAATGTAAGGCTTCTGAATTGCTGTGTGTAGTTTATAGGTGAAGAATACAATACTACTACAGAGAATATATGCTAATTTAGTAATTTATTTAATTTATGTGTGTTTTTCTGCTCAGCATGGTTGTAAAGAGAGTTACTATACACTTCATGTTAGCTCAGACAAATATGGCCATTTTTAGTAGACTTTTTTCAACAGTGTTCCCTTTCAAGTAACTCAGTTTTATTTTTGGTTGTCTGATTAGAAAATTGCAGACACACACAATATTATACAAATATATGTATTCATTCATTCTTCTTTAGGTTGACTTTGATGCTCCACTTGGATATAAAGAGCCAGAGAGACCTACACAGCATCATGAGGAACCAGCAGTATGTTTTCATAATTACTTTAATGAAAAGAACATTGACAATCCCGAAAAAATCTAAATCAAATCTGTTTGCTTGTTAGGATGAAGAGACAGACCCGAGTAATTACGAGATGGATCTTGGATTCAGAGTGAGTAAAACAAAACACTGTCAATACATCCTTACAAGACAATTTACACACACTGAGCACTTTATTAGGAACACTACACTAATACTGGGTAGGGCCTCTCTTTGTTCTCAAAGCAGCCTCAATTCCTTTGGCAAGAATAGATCATTTTGTGAAATCCATGGCAAATATTAACAGGATTGCAGGTTTTTCAGGTGCGCTTCATTCAGTGAATCTCCTGTTCGACTACATCTCAATATGTTCTATTGACTTTAGATCAGGTGACTCGAAAGCTAACTGAAGAACATTGAACTTATGTTGTTCATGAAGCCAGTTTAAGATTATTTTTTCTGTCATGGTGCATTATCGTTAAGTAGCCACTGGAAGATGAGTAAATTGTGGCCATGAAAGGAAGCACATGTTCAGCAATAATACTTAACCTGTCTGTGACTTATAAGAGTTGATTGATAGGAATTAAATAAAGAATTATGAAAACATTTTCTACACCATTATACCACCTCCTGGCTACGTCGATGGACTCATGGATGCCATATGATTGACTGATTATAGAATTGCATAAATGAGTCGGTGTAGAATTGCATAAATGAATAGGCGTCCCTAATAAAGTGCTTGATGAGTGTATTTAGTCAGCAGTCATTATGTTGTATTAGAAATCACGATTAAAACAGCACTGAATTCCTTTTCTCTACCTACCTAGGCTTTCACAGGCTCTGGGAATCGCCTTGATGGAAAGAAGAAAGGCATTGAGCCAAGTCCTTCTCCCATGGTACCAGGTGACATCAAACGGTAAGGAGGAACCTTTTACCTACGGCCACTCTAACTAGTATATTAGGACTTTACATAAAACGTTTGTGATATTTTTACAGGGGTATTCCGAACTACGACTTCAAAGTTGGGAAGATCACTTTCATCAGAAACTCCAGACCACAGCCTCGGAGAACAGAAGAGGTACTGCAAATAACTAGTCAAATCATCTCTCTAATCATCTATCAACACAACAAACATTTCTAAACCTGAAATAATGAATAGTTCAAGAAATCTGTAAAAATATAGTGTCAGACACACTTCCATCAAAAAAAGGGAGACTGATTTTACTGATTCTGTTCTTTTTTTTTTTTTGTGCAGGATGACACACCCAATAGCTTCATTGCATTCTCAGGTGAAGGCCAGTCATTGCGCAAGAAGGGGAGGAAACCATGATTAAACCACAAGTAGACCAGAAAAAAACAATAAAAGCATCTACAAACTACTTGTGTTCTATTCTGTTTTTAGAAGTAAAGTTCAAATGGCAGATATAAGGACATTAAGGAAAGGAATTTACCGATAATCCATGTTTTTGCCACAGGATATGACATCATTACACCAAATGACTATACATGATTTTAATTAATTTATATATGCAGGGTTATCGTTTGAATAAAGTGTCCATGAGGCTACTTTTGAGCCATTATTGCTGGATGAATTCTGTCCCCCCCCCTTGTATTAATTATATTAATAATGCTATATCAAACCACATTAAAAAAAAATTGTTGTATCTATATCCAAATGCTCAAAACACAGGAGTGCCTTCCCTCATAAATATTTTCTAATAACAATGTGTAACATGAGGCGTGTACACCTTGAAAATAACTGATTTTAATACTAATTCATGAAAAGGTTACATAATAATCAGAATATAACTTGTATGATAAAGCAAAATTTGGTGTTGTGGTATTTTGTATATGTTTATGCCGAGTAGTTATATATTAATTTGTCAAAATTGATCATAAACTCTCACCAGAAAATTGATACTTATCCCTTTGCATTATTTAAATTATTTTGCTATACAGCTATTTATTGACATATAAAGTTGAAGCTGTGTCCCTTTGAACAACATTTACCAGCAGAAATGTTTTACAGTTAAGCATATATAATGCAAGTACTAAATTTGTACAGAGCTCTGAATAAAATACATTTGTACCTGCTACATTTCTGGTCAAAAGTCAGCACAAAAGAAGGTTTTCACAGCTGAAGCTTTTTATCGTGATATATAACAACATACAAATACATTGAATTAATGTGTGTGTATTCTTTAATACTATGTGATCATTTCAAATGACATAGCTCAATTTTGAAGGGTTTCCATTTTTGAAGGTATTTATACAAAAAATCATGTAGGTGATTTACTTCGTATATAGGGATAATCTTTATCTTTACAATGTTTTCTTATAAAACCTGTCTCTCGATTTTGAGAAACGAGTTCCCGTGATGCCTTTACAAAAAATGGTAGTAGTCTCATTAACCAGCAGAGCTGAGAAGAAGAATGTCACAGTGCTGTTTCTGTATCAGCATCACTGTAAAATAAGCCTAAAAATAGCAGACACTAATGGAGACAAATTCTAACAAACAACAATAAGCTCTGTTGCTTCACGCTAAACCTGAATGCTTTATGAATTCAGTGCAGACCTCACAGAGAACATTCCCTCTCCATATTAAGCATCTGATTGGTAGTTCCAGATAGCGATTTCACCATCGTCACTGCATGTGGCCAGCAAACCTGCTTCCTTTGGATTCCAGGCCACACAGTTAACATCTTGGTTATGGGCTTTGGGCATATGAGCTGATAAATAAAACATGGGCTGCTCAGGATCAGAGGCTGTTTCCTCTTTAAAAACACGAACTCCATCATCTCCACAAGCTGTAGCCAGTGCACCGGTCAGACGACACCTTAAAAAGGTTCAAAAATAAAAATGAACACATTCAGCAAAATATTGTATCAAACGTATTCAATTACTTTTATTCATCTGAGGCAAAAGACAAGCAGATTTCTTGTCAAGCTTTTGTAGTTGCCCATCGAAAAAGCTTGTTCAACTACCATCTAAAACTACCATACTACTGCTCCGGGTGTGTGTTCATGGTGTGTGTGTGTTCACTGCTGTGTGTGCGGACTTTGGTTGGGTTAAACGCAGAGAGAACAAATTCTGAGTATGGGTCACCATACTTAGCCGTATGTCACGTCACTTTCACTTTCATCTAAAGGAAAATGGCCAGTCCTCTCTCAAACATTTTCATTCTGTATGTACGCATGTTTAATCATAAAGCAATTCAAAGTGTTACGAAGTACAGTAATACAGTGATATCCTCGGGAGATTATAATTAACGTTAACAAGAACGTCCTCACCTAAAACACAGCACAATGGAGCTTCCACCTAGCTGTTGGGACTAGCTAACGCACACATGATTTATTTACCTCTCCTTAGTGTTAAAGCCGAGAGCTTCATCTGTATCTGAGATATATCTGTATAACATCACATCTTAGATTTAAAGCAAATGTTTTTTCTTGGTGCAAAATGTCATGAAAACGCAATAGAAAGTGCAGTAATATTTGGTGAAGCTCTCCTGAATACGTTTATAGATATAATAATGACTGGAGGTTTTATTTAAATCACCCGCTATATATTCCAAATACACATACCGTGAAAATGTTAAGCCAAAACATGTAGTGTGTTTAAAATGGCAATGAGACATTGTAATAGGAACATTACAGAGTCAAAGACAATGGTCAACGCAAATTCTTGTACTTACCATGCCACATCATATACTGTACGGCTGTGAAAGCCAGACAAGGTGCAGACACACTTCCATGAACCATCGACAGATTCATCACCTGTAGGGAGGTCACATTTTAAAATTCCTTTTAAATTGGAAAATCCTCAACATCAAAGCCTTTGCAATTCATTCTTTCAATACATTTTCATGTCTTTCAATTCTTTTTCACCTGCTCCACACTCCTTCCATATTTTTAGAGTGCGGTCATCACTACACGAGGCCAGTCGCTGTCCCTCAGGGTCAAAGGAAAGACTCCACACTGTTGATGTATGTCCTTCTAAGGTTGCCCGGCATTCCCAGTCATCATCCTCTTCTTTATAAATGCACACTTTATTGTCATAACTGGCTGAAGCTAGAAGCTGTAATAAAGAAACACTATTACATTGACATGCTCAGTAACAGAATACTGTTTTATTAGTCATACAGGCAGAAGTGAACTTAAACAAAAAAATACATACCTCTTGTGTCGGGTGCCAAACAACATGTTTCACATCCTGTGTGTGAGAATTGACCACACTCACACACTCATACTCATCCTCTTCATCCACTGAAGAGAAGAAAAAAAAGCAGCTAATATAAAGCTTCACATTATATCATTGTGTCTGGTAAGATAGAAACAGCTATTACTGCTCAAGAATTTGAAGTTGCATGCAAACTAAGATTCAATAATATTTTCCAAACTGCACTGATGCCTTAAAATGGAAAAGGAACACGTTCAAGATGATGAACCAAAAAAAGTGCAACCATCTTTTAATATTATTAGTTAGGTTTAAAATCAAATTTATAATTAATGGTGATTAAATAGTAAAAAACAAACATAACATTGTCTAACGTTGACAAGTCTGCCACTTTAGTAGGGAATACTTCCAAAAACTGAGCTGCCAATTTACAAGTAATTACAATAATAATAATAATAATAATAATAATAATAATAATAAGTAAAACTTCCTCTTAATAGAGAGGGATTTCATGCTGTCAGGTGGTGTATAAAATCTCTAGAATAAAACCTGTGATAAACTGATAGTCATATTGTTGGTACTTTTACTCATTTGACTGAAGACCAAAAGGGTCGTTTTTGATGTAAATTCAATCAGAAAATACACACCTTCCCATATCCAAACACTCTTGTCTCTGCTGCAGGTGGCCAATAAGTTACCCGATGGGGCCCATGCGACACACTTCACCTCATTTTCATGTCCCTCCAGGACTGTAAGGCACTGAGGAAAAAAACAGATCGAAGACTCTGAGTGCCAAGTTGTGTGTTTATTTTTACAAATATATGTTGCTGTAGCCCATTACAGTTTCTAACTATTCTTCATCTTTGCCATCGGTGGAACGGGTCAACTAAAAGGTCAGCGCTGGCTATGTATTAATGTTCAGCACAGCACTGTTAACAAGACGTAACTGAAACTTAATGTGTTGTGCTTGTACAAGGCAGGTCAGGAGAATTGTTCAACTCTGTATTCCTGCTTCTGTAACAAAAAACCTCTGACAAACCAAATTATCCACTGAACAGCAGTTCATTTGTAAACTAAGGGGTATAATGAACACACTGTGTTTTAAGTAGTATGAGGTATAATTAGCAACTCTCCATCAGAACCATAGGTGTGAACACTGAGCAGATACATGCTGTGGACATACACAAGCATATAGTTTCACCTGAAAATCGTTATCCTTTTTTTTCCAGATACACGTGGTGGCATCAAAGCTGGCGGATGCGAGATAATTCCCACAAGGAGACCAGGAGATCTTCCTGACGGTCCTCTGGTGTCCATCTGACAGCACACTTTTACACTGCCAACTGTCTCCTGTGAGGACACAAACCATAGAACGTCCATTACATAAAGTGTGCCTTACACTTCAGGCATGAGTATGAGCCAGTGACCAGTGTGGACGTGTGAATAAGATCTACCCTCTTTGCCCCACACACGTATAGCTCGGTCTCCTCCACAGGACGCCAGCAGCGCGCCTGTCGGGTCCCACGCCACATACCAGCACCGTGAGTCTGGGTGAGCGCTCAGTCTGTGCAGCAGCTGCAGAGTGTCCTTCATTTGATGCTGTTCTAACACGGGAACCTTAATGATATACACTTAAGTCACCTGTTAACGTTAACAGAACACTGCTTGCTACTTATAACGATGGTTTATCAGATACTTCCGACTTCGTCTCGTTCCGCCTTCGGTGCTTCCTGTCCAATTCTACTACATAAACTATAGCGCCCCCTACACTCAGAATCAGAGTCAGGTTTATTGGCCAAGTGTTTGATACGCACATACAGTAGAACTTGGTTCCAGCTGTTTGTGACTCAAAAGTACAGACATAAATAACACTATACTATACAAGACAAGACAGTACAGACTATACAAGACAATACAGACAACACTAGTAACACTATATAAGACAAGACAATATAATACAGACATAAATAACACTATACTATACAAGATAATAATAAAGACATAAATAACACTATACTATACAAGATAATATAATACAGACATAAATAACACTATAATATACAAGACAAGACAATACAGACTATACAAGACAGGACAATACAGACATAAATAACACTATACTATACAAGAAAATATAATACAGACATAAATAAACTATACTATACATGACAAGACAATACAGAGATAAATAACACTATACTATACAAGAAAATATAATACAGACATATACATATACATATACGTATACTTATACATATACATAATAACACTATACTATACAAGACAATACAGACAAAAGTAACACTATATAAGACAAGACAATACAGACATAAATAACACTATACTATACAAGATAATAATGCAGACATAAATAACACTATACTATACAAGATAATATAATACAGACATAAATAACACTATAATATACAAGACAAGACAATACAGACTATACAAAACAAGACAATACAGACATAAATAACACTATATTATACAAGACAAGACAATACAGAAATAAATAACACTATACTATACAAGAAAATCTAATACAGACATAAATAACACTATACTATACAAGGCAAGACAATACAGACTATACAAGACAATGCAGATGTGAGACAATATACAGTATGATAGTTAAATATGAATACAGAATATATGACTAATCAGTTATGTACATAAAGTGTGAGAGTGCATGGTAGTGCAAATAACAGTATTGTGCAATATTATGCTTTTTGTACAATATGCAGCAGCAACAGTGTGTGTAACATATACGGATTATGTGGTGATTGAATGTACTGATAATGCAGTACTTATAGATATGAAGCAGGGAATATAATTATGGTGAGTTGTTAAGCAGTGTGATAAGGCCCTGGGGAAAGAAACTGTTCCTGTGTCTGGCAGTTTTGGTAAACAAAGTTCTGTAGCGTCTCCCAGAAGGGAGGAGCTGAAAAAGGTTGTGTCCAGGGTGTGCTAAATTAAAAAATGTTTATCTGTCTGTCTGTCTGTCTGTCCAGACAGAGATTAATTAAGGCAGCATTTGCCCCTTAGTGTCTGTGTGAACAGATGATCTGGGCTTCACTATCACTGTAATTTGATTGATTTCATGACACCAGTTTCTCTACTCGGTGTGATAAACCGCTCTTAAAGATATAGTATGATATATTATGCTATTTAGGACATAAGAGGATATTTATTCTGTTACTACTTTGTGACCTTTTGTTACTCTACGAAACTGAAGACAGCATGGAGAACTTTTTCTTGTTTGTTTATTTGCTTGTTTAATATTTAAAAAGCGTATATAATATTTAAAAACTCTATAAAACATTGACGTGGCAGTTTTTAATTGGGTGTAAACCTTTTAGAGTTGTACTAATAAAAGATGGAGCCTCGGTAAGGATTAGGGCACAGACATGATCACTTCACAGTACACTGCAGCCTTTTTTTTACGGTAACGCCGTAAAACAGGAACCGGAAATGAAAAGAACGGGGCGAAAACGCGGAAGCGGATAGTCTGCTGCTTAATATACAGCCTTTGTGTTTTTGTTTTGTGATTAGATGTAAAACGCGACTATGGCGCTGTTTTAGTTACAAAACGTGTAAGGTTTTGTGTTTGAGAGAGGACATAATATATTTTGTAGTTCGTCATGTGTTAGTTTGTGTGAGAATCTTAGTTATTTATATGTTTGTGTAGCTGTTGAGTTCTGGGCCTCTGCGTTTACTGAAAACTGTAAATCTTCCGCTATGACTGGATCTGTCTCTGAGTAAAAACACTCTTTGCTCTATTCGGGTAAGTAAAATAATGTGACCGATTTTTAAACCCACCTTTTAAAAAAAAAAAGAAAAGAAAAAAGTTTTATTAGTCTTTAATAATAAACACATAACTAAGCTGCCATTTGACGGTGATCTTTGTCTTTAATTTTCACAATAAGGTTAAATAATAAAGGACAAGAAACCAAAGATTTTAATTTGACACAAATATAACAGGTGTAAATAATTTTGTTGTTGTATTAAAAAAAAATACATAAACGGGATTTTATTGACAAGGGCGAATTAGTGGTGTTGAATGATAAAAACCCAGGAAAGAAAATGTATATGATTAAAGTGACCAGTAAACATCATATTAGTGTTTACGTTGTTGCTGTTATACTTTATAGAACTAAAGTCTTTTTTTAAAACTGAACTCCTGTGACATGTGATGATTTGTGTATGACGTTATTTACTTATTTGAGAAATAATGAGACACAAGCATATATTCTAGAATATATTATTCATGAGAAACATGTTGACAATTTGTGTCCATAATAAGTAGAGATGGCACTGATGCATCAGCTACTGTATATGGATCCTGTAACAAAAGGCAAAACATAGAAATAGACTTGGAAAAAAAAATACTTTTGGGACTGGAGATGTAACATGTTTTTTTATATTTTCTATACATTCTATTGTATTTATACTTTATAATATCTATTATATTTACCCTATATGCTTTTTGTTTGAAAAAGTTTTACTGTGAAGTGTGTTCTGTAGTGGTATATTTCTAATAATTAGTTATCAGGATAAAGTTGTTTATTTACCACACAAATCTGCATATTCCACATCTATTGTTCAGCTGGGTGTGTGAACCCACACACACACACACACACACACACACACACACACACACACACACACACACACACACACACACACACACACTTTGGTCCAGAGTGTACTTTCAATTTTCCATGCATATACTGTACACTGTTCGTGTATTTTCTGAGGGGGTGGTTGGTTTCTTTTTCTAAATACTGAAACTTAATTGAACTCTGCACTTTGATGATGCTCAATATGTTTTATATTTATGTACTTTGTGTATTGTAAAATGGTGATTTTGCTGTTCAAAACAATTGACCTTAATGACGGAGTTTGACTTTCTGTAGATACATTTTAAATTCAGCTTTTGCAAAATTATGTCAGAAACTTAAGTCTTGTGAAAGTTTTTAATGAAATGATTTTCCTTAGTTATTTAGTGATTTGTGGCTTTTAAAACTGTAGTGGTGTGTTTCTAATAATTAATCATCAGGATAAAGTTGTTTATTTACCACACAAATCTGCATATTCCACATCTATTGTAGTGTAAAATGGTTTCTGTTCTATAATTATTAGGATTAGGTCATTTGTCAAGCGGATGCTGTTATAGTATTTCAGACTGCAAACATAATACAAATTGCTGAGTACTGCTGAAAATGTACTCGTATGCTAATGTATACTTTTGTCTGTTTTAGTATTCTAGGACAGTCATCTGCCTGTTAGGCCCTGCCATATTTTACTGTGCAGTTGTGAGATTTGACTGGTGGATGATGTATGCCCCCGCTGGAAACACTCTTCCTGGAGCTCGCAGGAGACGAGGTGGACCTGCAATTCCCAAGCAGCCTGAACGCAGTCTGGCGTCTGCGTTCCCTGGGGCGCTCTCCATCACAGCCCTGTGCACGGCCCTAGCTGAGCCAGCATGGCTGCGAGTGCACGGAGGAACCTGCCCTAGACAGGAGCTCGGGGTGGCTGATGTGTTGGGATACATTGACGAGAAACTCATTGAAGGCAATTATTCCACAGCTTACTGTCACTAATCAGGCACTAAACACTCTAGAGCTCATTAGAGAAGACTGTTGAGCTTGTGTTACAATCTTAAATACTTAACGAACACCTTCACATGAACTGTGAAGTGTCTTTTAGAATATGCTACAAGTTCAGGCACATCAACTCAAATAGCCATCTAGCAGCATAATGCATGTGACAAGATGCTTATTGATAGCCAATTTATATAAACAGTATTCTTTAATGCACCGTCATGTCTGTCCACATTGTAGCTAATTCTCAACACTACATTAGCCATACTATTAACAGTTATCACTGTAAAGTCCTGGCTCTTCTTGTGTTCAATGCAACAAAATAGGCAAAAATTATAGTTTTTAATAGTCATTTTTTAAAAAAAATTCAAAAATGTATATAAGCAATCCATGTTTGTTCTGTTTTCCCAACAGACTACTGTATTAATTCCCAGACAGTCCTACTGTTGCGAGTCATTGCTGCCTTCTGTTTCTTGGGCATCTTGTGTAGTCTGACAGCTTTTCTCCTGGACGTCTTTGGGCCTAAACACCCGGCTCTCAAAATTACACGTCGATATGCCTTTGCTCACATTTTTACAGGTAATTCAGCATATCAGGTTGCATTATAATATTTTATTTTCTAATGAAACCATGCACTAAAACAGGGGAATGGACTCCTGAAGAGAAATACTGATATGAAAGTTTCTGCCGTTTTCCCTTACTGTCTAGTGCTCCAGTGTGCCACTGTGATTGGCTTCTGCTATTGGGCATCAGAGCTCATCCTCACACTGCAGCAGCAACACAAGAAGTATCATGGCTCGCTCATCTATGTCACATTTGCCATCAGTTTTTACCTGGTGGCTGGAGCTGGAGGAGCTTCCATTTTAGCCACAGCTGCTAATTTACTCCGCCATTACCCCACTGAGGAAGAGGAGCAGGCCCTTGAGCTACTCTCTGAGATGGAAGAGAGCAGTGAGACTTATCCAGTTGACTATGATATTGCCAACCAGTTCCAACCACCACCTGCATACACTCCCTGATGAAAAAGCATCCTAAAGCCCTCCCACCCCTCCCTACTTAAGGTAACTTTTTAAGCCTTCCAAACAAATCAAGGACAGAGCAACATGCAAAGTCTATTTGCCATATAATAAATCCTCTCCATGTAGGCCTCATACTTTACAATACTGTATTCCCAGTTTCCCCTTGTCTCCCCTTCTTCCACATGTTTAAAACTGTCAGTTGTGGTATTTCATTATGACCACGCTTCTGGAATGGCTGATAAATGACTGGGAAATGTTCATCTTTTGTTAGCATAATTTGCATGTAGATGCCTCTAGAGGCTTGAGACCCAAACAAAGCTCCTTCTAGATTTGGTAAAAAGTGGCATGCTTTATTACTTACAAATGTGAAATATGGACTGAGATTAGGTGCACAGTAATCCAGATGCTTGTTGGGCTCATTGAATTGGGTTTGAGAAATTTTTCTTCTTTTGTTAAATGAACATTGTCGTTCTCTTGTAACATTCCATGTGTAAAACAAACAAAAAGAACCTTCCCATTGTAGTTATCTTAAAATGCCACTATGATTAATGCTTTTCATTATGTTTGGATGTAAGATTGTTCAGCTGGGTATGTGCACTCACATACACACACTTCCATGCATATACACCATTCACATATTTTCTGAGGGGGTGGTTGGTTTCTTTTTCTAAACACTGAAACTTAATTGAACTCTGCACTTCGATGATGCCCAATATGTTTTATATTTATGTACTTCGTGTATTGTAAAATGATGATTTTGCTGATCAAAACAATTGAGCTTGATGCCGGAGTTTGACTTTCTGTAGATACATTTTAAATTTAGCTTTTGCAAAATTATGTCAAACTTAATTTTCTCAGAAGTCTTGTGAAAGTTTTTAATGAAATGATTTCCCTTAGATAGTTATTTAGTGATTTGTGGCTTTTAAAAGGAAATGAACATATTCGCCACAGCAAATGGACTATTTATTTGATCTTGTATATTGTTAACATCTACTTGCATATGTATGGCACTGCCATTTTAGCAGGTTTAATTGGCTGTGATTTTGAAGTGGTCCATTTTGCCAGCTTGTGTTAGTATGTACACCGTTAGATTATAGTTATATAATATTTCAACATCTGTGTTTTTTGCTGTATGCTTTGCCCAGGTTATATAATTGATCATGTCCCAGCTCAGAGTGCTACTCCAAAATTCATCTAAGAAAATCACAAGTCTTGTGTGCATTCATATATGATCACAGTTCATCTAAATTGTTATAGTTCTGTAATTGTTTGATGGTTCACAGCATGCCCAGACAATGTAACGTGTGTGTGTTTACTCAGTGATCACTAGAGATCTGACTGGAAACATGTACTATTGAATTTCACACCCATTGTTTTCGCTTTTATATTGGGGTAGATATTTGGGACAATTCTCCTGTGACAATGTTCCTCTTTCTGTATACATTTATGTGCTTTATCTTGGAAAATAAAGGATCATGGATGATTTTTGTGGTATTGTGGCTTGTCTGGGTGACTTTGTTCAAAACATTTTTTTTTCTTTAAAGTAATAACAGAGGTGTGTTGATTTAAAAAAATCTGTTAAAAGAAGAGGAAATTACAACAACCAATTGCATTTCTTTTTATTACGAATTTATATTGTCCTGTTTGATGGCAATAATAATAATAATAATAATAATAATAATAATAATAATATGTAGGACTATAGAACAACTTTATCTAGTCTGCTCTTTTCCTATAGCTAAGGATAAATGTAGGTTAATATTTTTTAACTTTGATGTAACTATTTGACTCCGGAATAATGAATTATCTGAATGCATAAAAATAATAATAATAATAATAATAATAATAATAATAATTTTTTAGCTAATACTAGAAGTGTAATATATCAGTATTCCAATTATATTTACACTAAAACAGCTACAACACATGCTTTCATCATAATTTTTTTTATTCTTGTCAGAGGTTTAATTTAACCTTGCAAGTATTAGCCACTTGTAGATTATTTTCGAAATGTTAGAAGCTGCTTATTCATTGTAATGCACCATCTTTCATACAGGGCTACTGAGTATCCAAAGAAGTTAACGGTAGTAGTAGATATAGAGTATTAAGTAGCAGCGGCTCTATACTATTGACAGAATAAATGGACAGAATCATGGGCATTAGATGCAAGTCATTAAATGATTCTGGATGATAAAAGCATCTCCTGTGATCTACAATCCATACTTTTTTATACTCCTGTGCTTCTTTGAATTGTCTGGAGTACCAAATGGAAGTGACACAATGTTATTAATGACAGGATGAACCCCTGGTCATTAGCTCACCCTAATATGCTGTATGTCAGTTTGGTTCCTGGGGTTAAGTTGGTGGAAACAAAAGACCCAAAGGTGTCTGGTAAAGACCAGGTAGTCCATGTAGGCACTACAACATATAAACCTGTATACTATAAATACTGTTTATTAAACTTGTATTATATTTATGATGTCAGTATCCCTGAGGAATATTTATTACTTTAACCTTAAATAAATGACTGCCACATTGTTGTTTATCACTTGTAGATTTATAAATTGTGGCGGTCATTTATGTAAGGTTAAAGTGATAAATATACCTTCCAAGATATAAATATTCCATTGTTATTGTCAACACTACTACTACTAATAATAATAGCATTTAAAAAGCTGTGTACATTTCACTTCCGGTGTTTGCCGTTGTCATGACAACATTTGATTCTCGCCGAAGACTACAGGAAGTCTTTTTCGTCCGATTTTTCATTATGCATTTAATAAGCTGTTTTATGTTTTCAGGTTTTTCGATTGTGGAGATGTGCTTCTCAAGGCTTCGAGGATAAGTTTATCCAGGTAGTATTAGCCATGTCAAAACAACAGACGAGCTATTTGACTCAAACTATGATCACACAGGGTTTAGATGAAATGTTTTGTTCTCTTTATGTATAAAATGCACTCCAGTGTAGTAGTAGATGTAGTAGGTCTGGTCTCAATACGGCTTCGTGCGTGTCGGCCTAACAGATTTTTGAAATAGCCGACAGTGTAAGATTATGAATAAAGGTTAAAATAGGCTAATTGGCGCATACCGTTATGTCCACCAGCAACTTACCCCCTCTACGATATTTGCCCAGCTGGAGCCGGGTTGGGACTCTCGATCGAGCTCGTTACCCTCCTAAATGTTCTTTTGAACGTGAGCATAAAGCAGCACCATCAGATAAACACGTCCACAAGACAACTCAAACCAGTGTAGAGATGGACACGACCGGGGCAAAAGTAGCCTCACTGGAGAAAGACATCCTGTTTCTTCAGCAGACGCATAAAACCACACTGGAGAAGCTGCACGAGGAGATTGAACATCTGAAGCGTGCTAACAAAGGTATAAAGAATCATTTTGTGTATTCAGTGTTGTTCAGGTTGTAAATAAGCAGCTGCACAAATGTCTAAACTTGCTCAAGTAGTGTATCATTATTTTTCAGAGTTGCAGTATCAGCAGATTATGGGACCATATCTTCCTCCAAGAGGTAGCATAAAAACGTTGTGTGCAACATTTCTGTTAATTGTGAAAGATCTGTTAGATAATTTCCTCTCAATTTTTTTAAGAGCCTAGTCCATGGGGCACACAGGAAAAGCATTGCCAGACTGAAGTCATCAGGTAATTTACTGCACCTAGTCCACTACTGTACATAGAAAACATTCACATAATAAATAGTACCAGTGGATTAATCTTTACTTGCACTGATCTGCTTAAGCTCTAAAGAGAGGCCAAAGACAAGACATTATGGTGTAGAACAAAATGCATCCATCATCATGTCTCTACTTCCTTTGAGGATCCTAGACGATTCATCCCATCCTCCACGCTCTCCAACCCTGCAGGAGTGTGAGGACATGATTCGACAGCTCTATAATGCCAACACCTTGCAGTCTCAGGAGGTAGACCTATAGACTTATGCTGATTTTAATTTATCATGTCACTATTATTGCCTATAGCATTAGCATCATTTGGATGTAATATATATATTAAAACATATGCAATGCTTAACTGTAAATGTCCTCCATGCACAGCAGAAGTTACAGTTGTCAACATAATGAGCTGAACAGTCAGTTCTGTTAACTTTTTTAATAGAACTTTTAGATAGTGAACAAATTTTAATGGTGTTACCCTAGACTCTAGAGAGAATGGTAGATGTGAGTCTGGATTAGACACAATAAGATCCAATTAAAGAACCTGCTACACTGCTTATATCTAGGCATCTGATACCAAGCATACTGACTATATGGTTCATAATAACAATACACATCAATACATCAATACACAAAAGACAAAACACATCAAGGTCATATTTTTCTTACATCTCAGCTGATGCAGGTAAAGGCTGTTCTCAGAGACTTGTTAAACAAAAAGAAACTTTCACCAGAGATCTACAAACTAAAGAAGACAATTTTCTCTGACAATACGAGGTACTATAGTCATTATGTCTCTATGTCAAAGCAGTGCTCTCTTGTGCTAAAAACATATATTTTACTAATATTGTTTTTTATCTCTTGCTTCCAGAAATGAAGAGTTGACACACATTCCAAAATTATCTCCTAAGACCTTGCCAAAAATATCGTAGGTTGACTTGTCTGTATCCGATATAAATGATATAGAATTATACAGTGTCACAGTATGCAGTGGCTTTTTTCAATAATGGCTTTTTTCACACCATTTCCTCACAGAAAGTCTAGTTTTGTGGAGTGTCCATGTCTATAGTTACTCTTGGACTTTGGCGGATGGCCTGATCTAGTCTTGATTGTGATACTTTCAATATTTTAATAACAGATTTACTGGTGCTCCATAGAATGTTAGCATACTTTAAGAAGGATGTGTGTAAAACAATATTTTATTTAATTTTAGTATTATTTTTTGGTCAATACATAACATTTGCTTGCATATGGTGGGTTTCTTCCTTTAATCTTCTTTTCAGTAGGGGAAATGCTTAGTTAGGTTAAAACCAGTCTAAAGCCCTCCAGTTTTCCCTAATGAAGTGCTTTGTTGTGTTGGCAGTGTGTTTTGGGTCAAGGTCTTGTTGTATGATGAAGTTTCCTCACTATTATAGTGAATGCATTTCTGTGGAAATTGGCAGACAGACTGTTTCTGTATACTGCTGAATTCATTCTGCTCTGAATTCTTCATGAATTCCATCATCAATAAATATTAGTGATTCTGTTCCAGAAGCAGGCATGCAAGTCCATGCCATTTCCTCTACCTTTAGTGTGACTGACCATTGAGGCTATATGTTTTGGATCATGAACAGATATTTTCTTATTCCACACTTTTTATCACTTAGGTAGAGGTTAATATCTGTTCCTGAACCTTTGTGGCTCATCTTTGTATTTCTTTGTGAGTTCCAGTCTGGCCCTATGATTCTTGATGATGAGTCACAGCTTTTTTCTCCCATAGTCAACTATTTGGTCTTCTGATTGATTTATCCTATGTAACAACAAATGCAATTACTTATGAAACCCAGTGCTCAAACCAGTAGTTGACATTTAGAGCTATTAACTGTTTTGAACAAACAACAGCATATGCCTGGGAACAAGGAACACTTGTCAGTCACATGTTACATTTAGATGCAAAAGGAATGCAAGGAAATAAAAGCTGAGGTTCATGTATGTGAATATATATAATGTACTTCTTTTTCTGCAGACATCAGACCCAGGTGAGTGTGAGAGAAAGGCTTATTCTGCCTGACATCAGACAGACCCTAAGCAGCAACCTGACAGAGAGGCAGAAACGTGCTCAGGATGTTCACAAAATGCGCCTAAGGAGAGCAATCTTCCCCTAGCTATATAATAGCTACATGCAACAGTACAATTAATAAATAAAAATAGCTTTTATTGTTTATGAATTGTTATGTTTTATCTCCCACTTGGCTCTGTATCATCTTACAGAGGTTTTCTTATCTAACGTGCATCTTCTCAGATTGTGGAAAATAACAGACTAGATCAGAATGTCAGTGCCCTAAATGCTATAATCTGCTATGAAATATTAGCTGGGAGATGTTGATATTGATGGTATCTTGTTTACATCTGTTTGGTTTTATTTTGCAATGTAAATTAGATTTAAGTTCCTTTGATATATTTCTTGCAAAAAACAATTAATTATGGTTCAAAACACAGTAGGGAGTTATAAATAACAAGTTTATAACATGTAAAAATAATATCAATTATTATCATTAAATAAGGAAAGACTGATATGTAAGGTATAAACCATAATGGGTTTTTTATTTTCCAGGATTATTTTCTGTTCTTACAGAACAGAAATTTGGCAGCAATATTTTTAAATATTAAAAAACAGAAAACACAGCATGTTGTGTTGTTTATACTGAAGTTATATTTAGGTTGTGGAAGTTCTGTTATTACTTACATATACTATAGCACCTATGCCGGTGTTAATTCCCCACCAGTCTTTCTTTTTTAAACCTCTTTCTTATTACTAACATGAAAAAAATCTTTTGAAGCAACCCAGAAACTTTCTGACCATTTAAATGTGGTGACACCAAGGACTCAAAACATTAATGTTGAATAAATGTCTCCGTACATAAAATATCCCCTATCAATGTTTTTATTTCTTTTTGTTTAATACTAAGACTGTTGATTATTAGCCTTACAATATGTGGCACGTCCACTATACAAGGGACGTAAAAAACATTAGAAGGAGGAATTAAATCAGCCTGGAATTGGAATTATAGCCAGCATAATTTCAAGAATCAGAACTTCTGACCAGTCAAATTGAAGAATTCAATGATATAAATTGCAACTAGTCATAAAGGAATTAATTCAGGCACTAAAACAGTATCACTTTTACAATTTAATCAATTTAACCAAAAGTATGTGGATACCTGAGTGTTAAACATCCCATTCCAAAACCATTGCCATTAATATGGGGTTGGTCCCCATTTTCTTGCCCATTCAGCCATAAGAGTGTAAGAGGTTAGACAGGTGAGATAGCTTGGCTTTTGGTGTTTCAATCCATTCAAAAAATGTTCAATGGTGTTGAGGGTCAAGACTTTTCGTGTATACCAGTGTATTATTGTGTGAACTGATTCTGTTCTGCATATATCACCACTATCACCTGTGTTTATACCTGTGAGCCTGCTGCAGAGTTACTCATGCAAAACATGTCTTGGACTGTATATTTCACCAAAAATAAAACCCAAGCAAAACAAACAAACATTTTTTTTAAATGACATGAGTAACAACTCCTTTTGACGTCTTTAAAACATTTATTCTAGTTAGACTTTTATTTGCATTTAATACACTTATATTTTCAACAACAACAACAACAACAAAAAAAGGCTTCCTAAGAAGTATTAGCATCTGATCACAGCTGACCATCTTGGAAATTCCACCAGTCAGTGGAGCTGAGATTTGAAACTTGACTTGAGTAAACCTCATAATTGAATGTGAATGTTAAAGTGTGACTAGAGTTTTCATTAAAATAGTAGCTGGAAGTGGGAGTTAAATGAAACAAATAATTTTCTTCTGTCTCCTCTGGTGTGTAACAGATGAGATCCATACTCATTTCTCACAGGAAAAAAAAATGAATGAAAACATTTAGTCTTGTTCATAAACTAGTATCTAGTTGATACTTATGAACAGATCAAAGGTTTAGGATTTTGTTGATAGAAGAAAGAAAGATAAACCCTAACAGCAAAATTCTTTTATAGTTTAGGGTATTCAGTATAGACATGGTAGTAATTTCTGTAGTAGTTTTATCAGCTTAAAACTTATGTGTTATTCCATTTTATTCAGATTTTCAGTCTTGTGAGTAATCATGTGTCATCAGCTATGGATGGAATTTATTACTTGGTATTTATTTATTTATTTATTTGCTTGAGTAGGTACAGCTTTGGAAAAATGGAAAAGTCTGCAATATTTATTGTAATATAAAAATAAAAGTATAAAATGAGTAAATAAGAAAATAATTCCTGTAATGGCTTGTAGGGTGCAGCTTAGCTTGTAGGTCATCATGGTTTTTGAGAGGATTGCCTGTTTACAGTTCAAAACCAACATAATCCAGTTCATCAATAGCATGTGGCTCATCACTTTGGCCCCGAGCTTTATATATCCTATCTGACATGGAGAAAGAGAAAGTTAATTAAAAATTGACAATTACAGTCAGGAAAAAGAAAAAATACCCCTCATTTAATTATTTTATTTATCAGAGTATAAATAACAATTTCTATGAACAAACAAATAACCTCAGATGACAGCAACAACAAAAAATACACAAGAGATTTCAATATGTACTTTGATAGAAAAGTAAACCAACATTCAAAATATGTAAACCCTATAATTCAGTAACATGTAGAAGTAAATAATATTAGATGTTTATCATTCATTTTGAAGAATTCTTGCCCCACTCTTTTTTACAACATTTCTTCAGTTTACATCTCCATGAAAATGTCATCACAGCATCTCATGTGTTGAGATATGTACTTTGATTTGGTCACTACAGCACCTTGATTTACTTTTCTTCTTTAGCTATTCAGAACACCTCCACCAAGGCTCATTGACACAGGTTGGGAGCGAATGCTAGTCCGATTCCACAGAACAGCTACTGAAGCACAAATTTGCATCAGAGCTTGCTGAGTAGCCGTAGACTTGTATTTTCTTGCACCAATGTGCAGTGTTCTGTTCAGTGTCTAAAACAGAGACATGAGCATCAGAACTGGACCATCGAGCAATGGAAGTAAGTGTCCAGGTCTGATGATTCATGTTTTATTTATTATCATGTTGATGGCTGCGTGAATATGTGAATATGTGTAGCTTGGGGAAGAAGGGGTAGAAGGCAAGTTTGCAGAGGCAGTGGGATACACTGGCCCTATGTTCTGCTGGGAAGCCTTGGGTCTTTAGTATTTATTCTTTGACTTTTATCCCCCTGCCTAAACATTATTGTAGACCAAATACATGTTACTTGATAGCAACAGAATTTCAGCAGGATATTGCAGCCTGCCACACTGCAAAAATTGCTCAGGAATGGTTTTAGGAAAATGACAAAGAGTATAAGATCTGTTGGTGTTTTTAATGTTAAGGCTGATAGGTATAGGTCTTGATGAACAAACTGAATAGGGCATGGGACAGAATGGCATCCCAAAAGTGACCAAAGAGGAGCGGCGTCCTCTGTGGAAGGAGGAGGTGGAGTGGTGTCCCCCACAGTTCTAGGAAGTGGGGTGTGTCTTTGGCAACGTCCAGGGTGTGGTATGGAGGTATAAGAAAAGGATAAGCAAATATCCTAATAAAGATTATTTGGAGATGTTGAATGTATTTTTTTAAAACTAATATTAAATGAATGATACAGTATTTTTATAACCACACACCTTGAGTTATACAATGACTAAAGGTTGATTTGTTTGCTACATGATATTTCTTTTCTCTGCCTTGAATATTTGGTATTCCTTAACAACGACCTTCATATGGCAGACAGACTACCACTTCCACAGCATTCTTGGAGGTATTGGAAATATGCACATCATGCAGGTTTGTTCAACATTTTTCAAAAAAAATCCTAAAAGACAGTGAGACTTGAGACTGACAGGTATCTGCTGCAAATAAACAGAAATAAGATGACTCACTAATTCATGCTTGACTCTACATTATGTATATAACAATTTTTTTTAATTTCTATTGTTGGGTGCTGTGTATTATTACACAATTTACAGATCCACCACTGAACAACTTTTTGATTCTCTATTTTTTTAAATAAAATTGTTAACAATTGTTCATGAAAAACAATATGTAAAAAACACATGCATATATTTACAAAGCTTGAAAATCATTTTCAAAATGCTAAAAAAATTTGAAACATAAATATAAAATAGATTTATTTAAAAACTACTTAAAACATGTATTGGCAAAATATGGTTATTATATATAAACAGAAAAATTCTTAATGAGATACTATATATACACATGAAACATTTACAACAGCTTGTACACATAGACATGAAGGCTTTGAATGTAAACACAGCTGCATGGGTCTTCTTCAGTCACATTTAAACACAACTTTAATTAAAGTCTTAATGTGAAACACACGCAAACATTATATATATATATATATATATATATATATATATATATATATATATATATATATATGCTTTAATTCTATAGCACTGCACATATTCTGTTACAATATGCAGGATTAAATACCCAATCAGGAGCTGCACATAACAGAAACCATTGTGTTATTAGAAAGCATGTAAAGACAGGAAATGCTAAATAAATTTTACAGCTTCAGTTTTGTAATATTAAAAATATTACTTTTGGTAATATGATTCAATATTCTGTTGGTTTCATAAACAATTTAAGCAAAGATATATATAGTATTCATGAACTGGTGCAGATATTACACAACATACAAGAGCCTTTACTCCAAAAAGCCTTTCAAAGGTTTCAGTTGTAAAGGCGTATGGTCAACGATGACTCATGCTTATTAGGTAACATATTTACTGATGTAATAATGTACCAAAAAGTTGCATATATTAATTTCAAGCAAATTCAAATATAGCTTTGTACAGAATAAAGAGAATTGAACAAAAACATAGTTGATGCAAAATAGTAAAATTGAGAGTAATTCTACATACAATTCCTGACATTCAGAGCAATGGAGGAAATTCCATTTTTAGGCAGGGGAAACAGATTGTCCAAGCATATACAGTGATACAGTTTTTATGGGTATGATGAAAGTTTTATCACATACCTCCTTACAAACAAGGTCTATACACACAAGTCTCTGTAGTGATTTTCACAGTAAGAAATGCATGAAAAAATTATATAAATGGTTTTGGTTCTTAATCTGTACAGTCACTAAGAATTCCAAACTTGGTATATTTCAAAAACAAAGTTAATTCAAAATAGGCTTCTGAATATCAAGCACCTGATATTACAAAAAGAATAAAACACCTGAGCAGAACACTTTACAACTTTTTTAAATTCTTATGAATCTTATTAGATAGGTCTTTTGGAAAACACTGATGTACATATAGTGCCTCTCATTAAAAAATCCCTGGGGTGGTATAGGATAAATGTTTAAGTTATGTTCATTTTTGGGTAATGGTTATTCCTAAAATCATGGTCAACAGAACTATTCACAGATAAGCCAAATCGCATTACATTTAAAACATAAATACTGACATTGGCATTGGACGTTTTGGCATTCATTAGCATCATTAGAAACTCATTTCTCATCTCTAAAGTATTAGCTTCATAATAGGCACATGTATAATCACAGACTGGTGTTCAGATTTAAAAGGTAGGTCTCTTAAAGCAGGGCAAACTCTGTATCATGGTTGAGGTCAGGGATGGGGGAGGGGTCTTGGGAGGTGGATTCCTTGGCACTGCGGTATTCTTGGAACTCTTGCATCAGGGCATTGAAACGTGCCTCACTAAGTGAACGACTGTAATGTTGCTGAGGCTGGGAGGCTGAAGGAAAACTAACGAAGGAGTTTGATCCTGTAGTTGGGAAAACGAGGGAAGAAAGGCATGGGCAAGTGGGCAGAACATATATTTGTACTTGTGTGGGTAGATATCTTATGGGACACTCCTCACCTTTCTCCTCCAGGACCCGGAGGCCAGTGCTGGTAATTGGCCTATCACATCTCAGCTCCCTCCCCTGCCTCATGCCTTCCTGCTTCATCTTCATGGCCTCCAAGAGGTCAAGGCCTATCCGGCATTCAGTAGCATCAAACTCATAACACTCATCTACTGATGTATTCCTACTACAGGCAGATATAAAACATGCAGTAAGGCTTCCAAATAATATAGGTCTTTGAAAAAGTTGTTACAGAGGTAATTCACCTTTTTGCCCTTGTTTCTCGCAGGTCTGATTCTCTCTTGTGCCTCTCACACTCCTCTGTAGTATCAGGCGAGCTCAATAATGTAGGGGTGATGGAAAGGGACTGGCGAAGGTGCCCAGATGGTCCTACACTCCCCCTACCACTACTCTGGCTGGCATAACTGGCTCGACCACCATCTCCTGCACTGTCCTTGCCCTCACCCATATTCACCACCCCATACAGTTCTCTCTGCATCTTATATGCAGGAAAAGCTGCTTGGTGGGGTGAAGGCCAGCTGTAACCCCTGGGCAAGAATGACCTCTGAAAACTCTTTCTGGAGTCCACAAGACAAGGATGGTCCCACCTTGCAAATAATCTAGGTGCACTAAGGGGTCTAGGGGGACAATGGGGGACATACCTATGCTGGACTAACCTGAGGGTCTCTTGATATGTCTTTGGGCACATTAAAGATTCTGGAAAGACTGTGGCTTGTCGACGTGGATCTGACTCTGGTCTATAAGGTTCTACAAGTTTTGCTGGATCTAGGACTGATGGGCCATGTGCATGCATGAGCGATTTAGGGGTCATGTATGGCTTCTCGCTGTAGCAAGGTCTCTCCAGGCCATAGCTGCTGTAAGTTTTGCCATGCTCTGTCACCTGCCATGAGGGACCAGACCTCAAATAAGAATTTGCAGGCGTGCAACCCAAATTGTAAGACTTATCTTTAGCACTAAGATGGGATAGCTCACCTCTGTAACAGTTATCAGAGACATATGTCCTGGAGCTTTGACGATGGTCCCACTTCTGAGACCCTAAACTAACAGATTTCCTAAGGTATGTACAAGGCTTCCCTACATCTGAGAAATTCCTACATGGACCAATGCTGACTGATTTCTTCATAAAAGGCACAGGAGCCTGAGAGATCCGTGCACTTACTTGGTTAGTCCGCTTATTCTGATGTTGACACCACTGAGTGTGCTCTGATAAAGATTCTTCCCTACTTTCACCTTGATAACGTATATTATAGATTGCTTTGGCACTCACTGGAGGCTGTGCTTGGCTCAACTGTGTGGGTTTATCAGAACCAAGGCTTTTGTGAGAGACAAATGGCTGGGGACATCTTCCATCATAAGCTGTGTACTGTGTTGAAAGACATTTGATCTTTGAAGACCCTGGGTTTATACTTGTATTTTCTTTAGCCAGTTCTAGGCAGGGTATAGTACTAGTTACATTTTCAGGAATAGAACCTACAGGAATGATGGGTGTTTTGAGATCCACCAAAAGTCTGCTTTGATGATCATTACTCTCTTCTAAGTGGTAATCATCTTGATTCTCCCAGTTTTTAGGAACCACATCAGGATTAGTTCTTAAGAGAGTCCCATCTGCTTGCTTAGTGGTGAGAGAAGTAGATTCTGACATTTGACACTCCTCAATAGGTTCATCTACGCTCATCTCTACAAAGCCTGGAAGGCTCAAATACTCCAGAATAGTGCTTGGTTGCAGAGGAGACATCCTTTCAGGTTGGGGCACAGTTGGGGCTTTCAGTAATTCAGATAATCTAATCGAGGAATTAGACTGATCACTTTCATCTTCATTTTCAAAAAGGGGCAGAGGAGAAACGTGATTGGGGCTAATACTAAAGACACACTTGTCACTCTTGCGAGAACGTGCCCTGATACCCTCCTTCTCTTCTTCAGGCTGCAAAGATAAGGAGCTGGGATTATCTCCAGTTATGTTTTCACTATCACTCTTGTGATTATCATAGTTAATGGTAGAACAAATAGTAGTGAGCTTGGGGAAGTGTCCATCTGGGCTGGATCCATCTCCACTTTCAGCAGCAGGGTACTTGGCTCTCTCAAATGCCTCAGCTGAAAAAGGAACCCGGCTTGTGGACATTGGGACAATTACTTGGGTCTTTATTTTTCTTTCCTGCATCCAGTTATATTCTTTCCCCTTTTCTGTTGGTCTCTCTGGGCATTTAGCCTGTGTCTTACTTATATCTGACTCACAGCAAGGACTGTCCCTTTTGTGGGAAAGGACTGAGAGGGAGGTATACTCTGTATCCGGTGAATGTGAGAAGACTTCTGCTGCTGAGTCTTCTACAACGTGCAAACCTCTATGTGGTCTGTCTGTGAGCATGCAGTGAGATGTATTTCCCTCTGATAGGCTCAGAACAGGGACTTGACTGCTAGAAGAGGTCACAGGGCTAATGTCCCATTGAATGCATTGGGAGGTGGAGGTGAGTAGCCTGTCCAAGGGACTGCTGGTACTGCCAAAATAACAACCCCTGCGATTTTCTGAAACTCTGCGGGTCAGGCTGTTGGTTCTCTGGGCTTTTTGCCTGAGAGGAATGTCCTGAGGTTTTGAAATGGGTTCCTCCATCTTAACCCCTGCCCATCTTCTAACCGGACTTGCTGACTTAGTCTGTCTCTGCTCCTTCTCACATTTTTGTGCTCTGTTGATAGTCATGAAGCTTTTCAGCTCCTCTTGCTCTTTTATCAGCGTTAGACATTTTCTATGACTGTCCTGAGCTGTTGATGGTGCATCTTGTATCACTCTCTTCTCTGACCTGATGGAACAGGATTTGTTAGAGTCTCGAAAAGAGCTACTCTTGCTCCCTTCACCATAATCTTGTACAGGGGACTGAGAGAATTGTTTTTTTACTTTAACATGAATTTCCATAGAATTCTTTAAATAAGGCTGGGCTATGAAACGGCCATCTGGTCCTCTAGATATAGACTCAATGGCAGACACTGAGGCTGGGGAACTGCCGAGGTGGCTCTCAAATAGAGTGTAACATGGTGGCGGGGATGATGAGGGGATTAGTTGCTTTTTTTGATAATGACACTCGCTTCCCTTGTCAGAGGATGATTGATCTGAATGGTCAGAAAAAGAGGAATTGGAAAAAAAGCTAAGTGGGGGACACAACTTCATCTTCAGTATGCTGTTGGGACTGGCATCAGGCAAGCTAGCTCTGAGTGGAGAAAAAAGCGAGACAAAAAATTAAAAAGTAGTAATTCAACATATGCAATAATGTATTGTGTTTTCAAAAAGCATTGTGTAAAACTCATCTACATCTCCACACAAATTTAGCTGTAATATTGTAATTGTAATAAAATGTAATAATAAAGTAATATTACATTTTTCTGTTTCCTGCAAATTTGTGAGGTTATTTTCAAATGATGATGACATGCATAGTACTGAGGGAGACTTACTGTGGAGATCGAGTCTTTTGTAAGGTAGTAGAGAGAACTAAAAAATAAGAAAATAGGAAAGTAGAAAACCGTATATATATCAACACAGAAGACAAAATAAATAATCAATGAATAAAATAAAAAAATTAGACAAAAATTAAGTTTGTTAATTCATTGAAATGTTTCGATGTATCACTTGTATAAGAGAAGTGTGAGATATGATAAATCATTTCTTTTTTTCCCCACCTTTTGTGGCTATCTAACAAAAGACAGGTGTGCATATAGAATAAAAAAATCAAAAGCAATGAACTATCTAGAACTCTAGATATGGGGTTTGTCTACTGTATATAATTTTGAACACATCCAATCATATCTGCAAAGGGTCTGTGTGTCTGTAGGTGTTTATACCAATCAGCAGGAGCCACACCTGACTCTTTAATGACTCTTTAATTACCTTCAATTCACTATCACGTGTGTCAATTGCTTGGCTGAAACAAACCCATTCAAATACACCAAAGCTTTTGGGCAAGTATGATTACACACCCCTGCTCTATCTAAATTACTGTGCCTTGCTCTTGTTTTCCCCTTACCATCTCGTCTCTTTCTAAGGCGATGTTCCCTTTTGTGATTCATAATACATGCTGTCGCCACTGAAAAAACGATAGCCACGAATAAGAAGCACCCGCCTGCAATCACTCCGGCCATCAGGGGCTGAGCAAAAAAAGCCAACAAGCTGGGTGGGGCTGGGTATATCTCCATACCTGCAAGACCATGTTGCAAGAAAAATTATCAATTGGAACGTGAATAAAATAATAATTGCCAATTTAAAGTCTATAAACTACTAAACTGCTTTCCTTGTTATGGTTACCAACAACTAGTAGTTCTTTTAGGTTTCATCCTTTCTTTTTGCCAAATCAGAAGCAAGTACACTAGTGTAAAAAGGACAAAAACAAAACAACACTTGAAAGATAAATTTGTTAAAAGTATTCAAGTATTTTTTGTTTTATTTGAGTATAAGCTTAATGTTTACAATAATTATGCAAATATTATGTAGCATTAGCATTATTAATTTTGCCAGTGAATAATAACTATAGATACTGTAAAATTGGAATTGGATTTACGTTTTCAAAAAGTTTGTCATCCACATTGAAAGGTATGAAAACCCTTACATCCCTGTACTGTGCATGTGTAAAACGTAAATCTTCAACGTTTATTTAATCATAATTACTTATTGCTTCTTTAACAATCTGTTATTATTTTTATTAGTATTTGCAAACTGACATTAATCTTTAACAAGGCTGTCAATATGGAGAGTAAACAAAACAAATGCTGTACAGTGTCACCTGCCATCTTGTCTGAAATGGTTACATATCTACGTCTTCAATTGCAGTTTCTGAAAAACTCTCATTTTCTCAGGTCACATTACAATGCGAAAATGCCATTTCAAATTTATCCACTTGGGAGAGCATTTTTAAAAAGCTCCGGTTTCGTTGACCATCTTAGTGTGGACAGAAGGTCAAAGCGAATAGAAAAGTATGCGTTTTCAAATGAAAAAAATTCTCAAAAGTGCATTGCGCATCAAAAAATGGCTTCACTAATACCTGTAAAAATAGTGTTGCCAGGCAATGCTTATCTGATGTTGCAGTGGAAGTACTGGAGACACAGATATTGTCAGTTTTTTATTACGTACCTTTAGTAGTAATATTGACTGATTCACTTGGACCACTGACCACTCTAGCTCCATGTGAAAGCAGCCGTAGCTCATAGAAGGAATCCTATGGTTGGGAAATAAAGCAACAACTAATTTATATGCCACAGTATCAGTTACATTTTGCAAATTTTACAAAACATTTGGAAACATACCCTTGTCAGTCCTTGGACAAGTATTTCTGTGGTGTTGACATTGATTTCACTATCAAGCGTAACCCATTCACCCTTCTCCTGTCTTGCCTGGAGCATGAAGGCTGTGATCAGTTGGGACTGAGCAGGGGGTGGCAGCCATTGCAGCAATACACCCACTGCTGTGTAATTTACTGACAGTGAGGTGGGAGCAAGTCGTGCTCCTAAATCAGTTATTTCAGTGGGAGGATCTGTTGGAGGAGCTGAATATGGGAAACAAAATAGGAAGATCAACATCACAAACATATTAAGAGCAATATCAGAAAATAAAATTGGATTAAATAAAATACATTGATCATCATTTTAAAATATATAACGAAATAAATATCAGAAAATGAGAGCAGCAACAATATGACAAATTTAAATTAATGAGAATGTAGAAAGCACTGGGTCAGAAAATTCACTGACAGCCAATGCTATACTGACCCAGTGTAATGATGGTGAAAATCTCACTGAATGGACCAGAGCCAAGCTTGTTTTGTGGTAAGATGCTGAACTGGTAACTGGTCGAAGGCTGGAGACCTGTCACAAGGAGGCTGGATTCAGATGAAGGAACAGAGATTGTGGTCCACTCATATTTCCCTCTATTAGTGGGCTTCACCCTGAGGGGAACAAACAATAAAATAACAAACAAGAACCTAAAAGTACTGCCTAGAAGCTTCATGATACACTTGATAATATAGACTAAAATGAGGCCACTCACCAGATGCTGAACTTCTGGGTGTATCCTCCATCAAAGCCAGGTTCCCAGGATACACTGGCATTGTTGATGCCTGGATCTATAGATACAGCAGTCACAGCATGGGGGCTTGTGCCTGAAAATAAATGAACAATTAGTGTATTGATAAAGACAATGGACAATACATAAAAACTAGGTCTGAACTGTTGAATTATTTTCTCTCTAAATCTCACCTAACACTAGAACTGCAGTGCCTTTACTGACTTTTGCCACAGAGTTGGTAGCATAACACTCCCATGCCCCTTGATGGCTTTTGGTGAGTGGATGTAGAACCAGAGAACCATTAGACAAAACAGAAAATGGAGAGTAAGGCGCACCTCCAACCTAGAATATAAGACCAGAAACATCTCGAAAATATAGGCTTAATATAATTTGTTGCCATTTCCTTATCATTAACTTGGGAAATCAAATGCTTACCTTTGTCCATGTAATATTAGGTGTTGGATCACCATATGCTTGGCAGGGAATGATCAGCTCTCTACCAACTTCCTGCAGGTACTCAGCCCTGGGGGACACCTGAAATGATGGGGGGTCCTGTGTAGGAGAAAGAATGTTAATGGCCAATACAGGAATGTCCAAATCTGGGGCTTCATTTGTAAAATGTTTTACATGAGTGCATGCATGTACCAAAAAAAGAAACCCACCTCAAACTAATCAAACAAAGCACGCACCAAAAATAATCAGATATCATATTAGTCAGAGCCAGTTACAAATCACTGGTTTATTAATTAGCTGTAAATTAATTGTGGACTCCAGTACCTTCAGAATGACTTTGGTGGGTTTAGACTGACCCATAGTCCCATAACTGTTGTAGGCAGTGCAGGTATACATGCCCACCGCATTATCATTGACTGTGGCTATGAACAGGGAGCCTTCTGAGTTTATCGTCCAACCTGGGTACTAACCAACAAACAGAAAACAAACTTTATTGTTAAAAATGAATTTATTTATGTATTTATGTTAACTAGAGCGATTTTTATGACTTTGGTCAATACCTGGCTTAGGTCCAGTGAGGCGCCATCTTTGGTCCAGCTGACAAACAGCATTGGAGGCTCAGACTGAACTGGGCACACAATTGTTCCACCCATGCCAGCAGGGAGGTAAGTCTCCCTGGGCATATGCAGCACTCGTGCAGGATCTAAGACATCATGAGAAGATAGCAGGTACAAACTAGCATAACAAATTGTATCCTTCAGTAACAAACTAGTTGAATATTACACATTAAACAATGCATATCCATTTTGACATATGTTAAATTTCTTTGACTATTATGCTGCTGACCTTGTATAATACGTAATACTTAGAACATAAGCATAATACTAACAGTTCACTTTGAGGTAGGCAGAAGCAGATGGTGGAGTCAGTAATTCATTGGAGGGAATACAGGTATAATTTCCTGAGTCTTCAGGGATTAGCTCAGGAATGAGTAGAGTACCATCAACCAGGATTTTTACCCGAGACCTCAACGATCTGTGAATATATACACACAGCATATGTGTTAACAAAGGATTAAATCAATCTATCTATCTATCTATCTATCTATCTATCTATCTATCTATCTATCTATCTATCTATCTATCTATCTATCTATCTATCTATCTATCTATCTATCTATCTATCTATCTATCTATCTTACCATATTTATTACAACTATAATTACATATCAGTTATATCATTAAAATATTTACTAAATGACAGGGGCTCTTTGATTCCTAAAGAAATAGGGGTTTCATCTTTCATCAAGTCTTTTTAAGGGTGTAGGACTATTTTATATGCTGTACGATACATAACATAATAATAGGATGTGGTTTAAAGGTTAGTTACATAATTACACTTGATCTACATCAAAAGAGATGTTAACCTATCATCGAGATACAGATGTGTTTAGTACTCACTCAACATTATAGACATTTTGTCCTTCTTTCTGCCACTCATACGTGAGGTTAGAAGGGTATGCATCAGCATGGCACTGCAGAACTACATCCTGGGACATGTTCATGGTGGTGTCCTTAGGGGGAATAACAATAACTGGAGGACCTATATAAAAACAGAAATATTGCACAAAATTAAGAAAAATGCTAGAAATCCAGCTTTAATCCTTTGTAATTATAGCAGTTAGAAGTTGCCCAGCCTAGAAATAAACAACAGGTGGCACTGTTTATAATGTATACTTCTGTAAAGCTGCTTTGAAACATTGTGAATTGTTAAAAGCTCTACACATATAAATTTAATTGAACTGAATTGAATATTCTTTCCTCTAAGATAAAGGATGTACAGTTCCTAAATAACCAAAATTCACTTGTCTAATGCTTGCGGCATTACCCCAAACCTGTAAACATTTTACTATCATTGTAAACATTTTTTTTTCACAAGCATTGGCCTTTTAAAGAAAAATTAAACAAACATTAAATAGCTTTCTATTACATTTAAATGCTTTTTTATATTCATTCATTTATTCATTCCTCTTCAGTAGGCATTTATCCTGATCAGGATTGCCATGTATCCAGATTATATATAGGTGCATCTCAATAAATTAGAATGTCATGAAAAAGTTCATTTATTTCAGTGATTTAACTCAAATAGTGAAACTTGTGTATTATATAAATTCAGTATACACAGACTGAAGTCTTTGGTTCGATTTTGACATTTAACAAAAACCCACCAATTCACTATCTCATAAAATTAGAATACATTATAAGACTAAATAAAAAAACATTTTTAGTGAATTGTTGGCTTTCTGGAAAGTATGTTTATTTACATTATATGTACTCAATACTTGGTAGGGGCTTTAATTACTGCCTCAATTAGGCATGGCATTTAGGTGATCGGTCTGTGGCACTGCTGAGGTGGTGGAAGCCCAGGTTTCTTTGACAGTGGCCTTCAGCTCATCTGCATTTTACAGCATAGATTCTCTATAGAGTTCATGTCTGGTGAGTTTGCTGGCCAGTCAAGCACACCAACATGGTCATTTAACCAACATTTGGTTCTTTTGGCAGTGTGGGCAGGTCCCAAATCCTGCTGGAAAATGAAATCAGAATCTTTAAGTTGGTCAGCAGAAGGACGGCTTTAAAAATTCTTGGTAAACGGGTGCAGTGACTTTGGTTTTCAAAAACCACAGTGGACCAACACCAGCAGATAACATTGCACCCCAAATCATCACAGATTGTGGAAATGTAACACTGGACTACAAGCAAGAATGAGCTTCTCAACCCTTCATTCAGACTCTAGGACCTTGATTTCCAAATAAAATACAAAACTTGCTCTCATCTGAAAAGAGGACATTGGACGCCCAGCTAAGATTCCTCTGACATTGTCTGTGGTTCAGGATTGGCTTAACAAAGGAATACGACAACTGTAGCCAAATTCCTTGACATGTCTGTGTGTGGTGGCTCTTGATGCCTTGACCCCAGCCTAAGTCTATTCCTTGTGAAGTTCACCCAAATTCTTGAATCAATTTTACTTGACAAGCCTCTCAATGCTGCAGTTCTCTTGGTTGGTTGTGCATCTTTTTCTTCCACACTTTTTCCTTTCACTCAACTTTCTGTTAACATGCTTGGATACAGCACTCTGAACAGCCAGCTTCTTTGGCAATGAATGTTTGTGGCTTATTCTCTTTGTGATGGCTGTCAATGATTCTCTTTTGGACAACTGTCAGATCATGATTGTGTAGCCTAGTGAACCAAATTGAGAGACCAATTTGTTGGCTCAGCTTTGCGGGTGTTTTTGTAATGATACATCCACTGATGCTAAGTTAGAGCACATCATCAGTGATGTTCCTGATCCAGAGCCACCTCGAAGCCTTCTCTGCAGCCTCTGTGCTATTGCAGATAGCCCTTCTCTCACCCGTGATGCCGAGTGCAGTGTAGGCCCTGTAGAGGGACTGCCCTGCAAAGCCTCTGCACTCCACCTCCACAGGTAAGCACCTTGCCTTCCAGCCTTGGTTATGGCAGTCGTTAACTAGGCCTTCATATTTCACCTCTTTCACTCAAAAGCTTCCTCCACTCGATCCTCCAATGGCACAGTGAGCTCCAACATGACCAGGTTCTTTGTTGCCTCAGATACCAAGACAATGTCAGGTCTCAAGGTGGTATTGACGACATGCTGGGGAACTTAAGTTGTCTACACAAGTCCACTTTCAGCTGCCAATCCTGTGTGGTGTTTAGAAGCCCTGATGTTGCCCTGGCAGATCTTTCTGGTTTCTCTCCATCCCTGATGAAGCTGATGGTTTGCTTGAGGTGCTTTGACTTCCAGCAGCTGTTTATAGCAGTCTGGATGCTCTCTGCAATTGTTTTGAGCACCTGGTCATGCCTCCAGCGATCCCGGCTTTCCCCCAAAGCTCTTGGGCAGCAGCTCAAGATATGCTCAAGAGTTCCCTTTCTCTGGCACGAGACACATCCTGGTGTATCGACCAGACCCCAGGTGTACAGGCTGGATGGGCTGGGGAGGACGTCATAGACTGCCTGCACCAGGAACTTGATGCAATGTGGCTCTGTCCGCCAAAGGTCAGCCCAGGTGATCTTCCTCTCCACAGCTTGTTCCCATTTAGTCCAGGCACCCTGACGTTCCATTCCCACTGCTTTGCTGGACCTTTCCTCCTCCACCGCAGCCCTCACCTCACCTTGAACTAGCTGCCTCCGCTCCTTCCCCCGAGCTTTGTCGAACCGGGGCCCATGAAAGGTTCCTAGCCCAGCCCTTCCTCTGGCCACTGCTCCCACCAGAACACCATGGCACAGCCGTGACTCTGCCTGGTCTGCTGCTGCCTCTGCCCTCCATTTCCTGCCAGTCTTGACCACTACCCCTGCCCCGGAGACTTTAGTGTCCCTAGACTCACGGTACTGCAGCACCTCTCTTACGCGCAAGACCTTGAACTCCTCTTCGATGGATTTTAAAGGGAGCTGCAGCTTGCCGGTGTTTCCATAAAGGGCGATGCTACTCAAGCTCCTCGGGAGTCCCGGCCATCTCCTTAGGAAGCGGCTGACTCTCCTTTCCAGTTCTGAGATGGTGGTAATCGGAAACTCATACAGGAGCAGAGGCCACAGTATCCTTGGTAGAATCCCATGTTGGTATACCCATGCCTTAAACTTTCCAGGGAGCCCAGTTTTGTCGACAATCTTCAACTCTCCAACTCCTCACTGGTGTTTCAGATGGATGTTGTATCCCTGAGGCTTCTGTCAAAAGTCTTTCCCAGGCTTTTAACTGGTTTTTCAGACAGGGTTGGGATTTGAGTTCCTGATATTGTAAAACGAAACTTCTCCACCACCCTGCCCTACTTCAGCATCTGGATTTAGCAGGCTTGAATGACATCCTGGCCCATTCAATCAGCCTCTCCAGCCCCTTAAGGATGCATCTGGCTCCAGGCACTAACTCCACTGTCACTGTGAGGTCATCCATAAAGGCATGGATTTTGAGTTGATTAGCTGATTGGCATGTCACCATATTCAAATTTTTTTCAGAATGGTGGTTTTTTTGTTAAATGTGAGCCAAAATCATCACAATTAAAATGACCAAAGACTTAAACTACTTCAGTTTGTGTGTACTAAATTTATACACATGAGTTGAATTACTGAAATAAATGAACTTTTCCATGACATTCTAATTTATTGAGATGCACCTGTATATATTGTTTTATAGGGATGAATAAAGGCAAATGAGAATGAGAGTAGCCAAACATTTTCAAATTAAATTGAGGCTACACTAGTTAACCATGTCATCAACCATGATTTATGATACCAAAGATTTTGTAATTTCAATATCTTTTGACTAAAAAGAATATTATTTTTGGTGTAGAAATGACTTCATTTGGTGTAGAAAGGATCGGTTTATACTTTGTATGTTTAATTAATTATTGTTTGTTTATTTTTATGTTTGTTGAATTTTACCCAGGCAAGTATGGCATAAATTGTTTCATAATGCCTGGTCCAGGACACTTGTTTCTCAAAGTTAATATGTAATGCCTCTAACAACCAAACTATCCTGGTTAAGCCCCACTGTACCCAATAGTACCTCTGGCTTTGTTCTCTCACATGAATGAGTCAGGGTCACTGACCTTTAACCTGGAGCTGGGTAATGTGTGTCAAGTTTCCCTCAGAGTTGGAGACGTGACACTTGTACATTCCTGCCGTTTCCCTGGTAACTTTAACCATATATAATGTTCCATTGATTACCTAATGGGAGCAAGAATGTCAAAAAATATAATATATATATATTTCAGTAGCAACATTTGGTAGATTTTGTTTATTTACACTAGTTTTGTGTAAATTTTTATTTAACTGACTAGTCTCTTATGTTTCATATAGTTTTGTTTATCTTTCACTGCATTTACTGTAATGTTACATTTTTGTAAGCATAATTTCATTTAATAATTTAATAATCTAGTCTAGTCTTCAATGAGTGCATTTGTGTATGCAATCTGATACGCTGATTGGCGTGTGTGTTGTGGATAATGTACAAAAATGTGAAAATAGTTCAAAGGGAACGAAATATTATTGGAACAATGTAAACAACATGTGAAGCCAATAGCCTGTTCAGATCTATAGGAAACTCCCAAAAGGATATCCTAAATATATATTTCTAAATCTGTAAAACACTGATTGAGGAAACTGTTTTTAAATTTTTGCTTATAGTGAGAGCTATGCAACGAGAGTGTTGGCTTTGTTTTACCTGAAAATTTCATATTTAATGAACAAATGATTCTTTGAGTTTGCTGGGTTTACACTGATGAAAACATTTTCTTATTTACTACCTGAATCTTATCTTCTTCCTCCACTGTATTGTCCTCTTTTCTCCAGGTGACTGTTGGCTTTGGGTTGCCAAGTGCACTACAACTAAGCGTGAGTGACTCCCCCAAAAGGACCTCCACAAAGGAAGGGGGTATCTTTACAAACACTGGAGGAGCTACAGTGGAGACAAAACAGGAAAAAGGTACTATTTATAGTCAAACACACCTGCAATATTTATCTAAACACATAAATGTATTAAAAACATTTAACAGCATTGTTTTTGGCTTTTGCCCAATGATTACGTAATCACAACCATCAAACCTTTAAGCACAAAACAACAAAACAAAGATTTCCCAAATGCCAGAAAAAGACATTCTTATGTCATAAGTGTGAAAAACTTGTTAAACACACAGACTAAGTAAAATGCAATGAAAGAAACAGACAAATGTGAAATGAACGAATGTGAAAGATTAAAAAATGTGAAGTCACAAACTCACACTCAACCAACACACATAAAATGGGCAAAAGAGGTCAGATGATGCAGCAAACTCAAACACATAGCTAGTTAGCATAGTGCTAGAGTACACAGCAATGTGCAAAACCCTCAGTACACTGCAGTACTGTGTGTTCAGCCTTTTGCTGTTATAAATACCTGTTTGAAAAAGTAGTATTAAGGCAATCACATAGATCATCTACCCCTGAAAAGCTTTACATGTGTTAACAATAATATACAGTTTAATACTTTCAGCATATTTTTTATGCACATAAAAGTGTGTATATTTCAATCATTTAAAATAAATTGGAATTTAATTCATTCTAATCTTACACAATGCTTCTAAGGTGGAACATTCAAAATATCTTTCTTGCTCCAATCACTGATAAATGAACAAGGAGAACAAGGTAGAACAGAGATACAATGAGTAGGCTGTAAGCTACCTTGTATAATCCTGAGCTTAGGTTACTGTCTATGTGAAGTTTTCTGCATTGCATTTGCTTTTCCTCCTATTTCCCAAAAAATCATGTTGTTACATGAATTCCTGACTTTTAATTGGCCCCTGCATGAATATGTGAATGGCATCCTCATGTTGAGTGTTGCTTAATCCCATGTGCTCTGAATTCACATAATCACTGACCAGGATAAAGTACTTGCTGAAGATGAATGAATGAATAAATGAATGAATGACTACAGCAAGCACTTGGTCATGTTACTTAGTCTACTTAGTCTTGTTACACAGAAAGTTTGCATCAGAATCAACCTAGGCTAAATCAGTTTAGCCAATTTCTCAAGCTGAGAGGAATCATACCTGTGATTGATAGAAAAGTCCATGTGCCATTTCTGAACTCATCAGCAGTTCTGTCCAACAAAAGTATGCGACACTCAAACCAGCCTTCATCTTCTAGAGTCAAGCCATCAACCACAAGAGAAGCTCCTCGTGTCAGAGACACACGGCCTGAGGAGAGAGTGTGCCAGAGATACAGCAAAATGAAAAAAGAAAATAATGATATAACCCATATTTAAAAAATGTCCAAAATACACAAGAACATATTTTTAACAACTATAAGATACACAATCCATGTACATAAATACGTTAGCATATAGCTACATAATACATTGGAATTAAAAAACAATTAAGTCACTGAGGTAATTGATTCTCCTTTAATTATGTGCTCCTTTATACAGTATATAACTAATAGTTTGGGGACACCTGACCATTTATAGTTGTTTTGTTCTTAAACATCTGATTAAAGATTTAGTTCCCCTTTGCTGTTATAATAACCTCAACTCTCACTTGAAGGCTTTTTATGAGATTTGGAGTGTGGCTGTGAGGATTTGCCCATTCAGCCACAAGAGCATTAGTGAAGTCAAGCTGGTGTTGGGTGAGAAGGCTTGGGGTGTAGTCCCTTTCCAATGCATCCCAAAGTTGTTCAGGGAGTTAGAAGTGCAGGTCATTCTTTTTCTCCCACACATCCATACCTTTATGGTACACTTTATGAACAGGGTCTTTATCATACTGGAGCTTTTTGGGCCCCTTAGTTTTAGTGAAGGGAAATACACATACTGGTATAACATGTTGGTTTGATGGTTAGGTGTCCACAAACTTAATTAAAATAATAATAATAATAATAAGTCTATTATCACATTATTACTTTTAGCTGAAAGTAACTGTGCTCTCTCAAAAAAGCTAATCCACTATGACAGGCATGTAGCAAATATCTGAATACTGAATACTGTGCTTTAGTTTTCAATCAATAACTCAAACAAAAAAGGACAGTAAATTGCAGTAGATTGCCGTTACTGTTCTGAACACAGAATAACACACTGCTGTAGTTTCACATGCCACTGTGTAATTTGAACTAATGGACATGATATAACTATTTTATTGAAGGCAACGCAGTTTTTGGTTCAATAAGTGAACAACTAATGTTCACACACACACACACACACACACACACACACACACACACACACACACACACACACACACACACACACACACACACACACACACACACACACACACACACACACACACACACACACACACAAAGCCTCAAGGCTAACTCCCCGATTCTGGCCACCCCTGTTATTGTCATTCAGCTTCTGACATCTCCTGGCTCTCTGAAACTTGATCTGTCAGTTGCCTAGTTACTGAAACCTGCTTTTTTCAGTTCCTAACTGTCCCTTTTCCTCTCACAGCCCCCCCACATCTACACACTTTTCCTCACCATCTCCACTGACAGCTTTTTTCAAACTGTTTGAGGCTTTAAAGAACAACACTAGAGCTGATGCTTGTGCACTGGCAGGAGACATTTACTCTTATCCTGTTTAAATTTCAGTGCAACCCAAAGCCCATAGCGATGCCACAAACCCCTTAATACTTTCTTGACATCCTACAGGAAAATAATTAAGTCCATATCGGGAACAGTACAAGTGCAGGAGTTAGTTGGGTAGATTCAGCAGCTGTATTCAAAATGATTTCAAAGGATGACTCAAAAGCGTTTTGTAACCACTTGTTGAACTGTACACTTTTACATGAACTTAAAGTAAAAATGTTTCCCTCATAGCCATGAGTCACTAAAATGAACCAAGAATATTGCAATAAAATATTACAGCAGAAAAGCATTTACCCTGTTGTTGGAAAATTGATTCCAGACAATGCTACAGCCATATCACTGACAATGTACCCTGGGTCGGAGACTTGACATTACTCTACCGTCAATCAGAGTGACATTAACCAATACTAGGCAGCTGTGAGTTTATTTATGCAGAAGTAGGTAGTGGTTTACACTTTACACTATTCATTCTTCCTAATACATTTATTTGTTTCAATCTTTCTTTTCACTCAAAAAACATAAAAGCACAACATACACAGACCTATGTGATACTATCCTCCACAGACTGCCCCAGGTAGAAAAGGCTTACAATCAAGCAATCTTATAACCTGAGGCTTTATACATATACATAAACTATAAATTACCATTAGCCCCAGGCCCATTTCTCAATGTAAATGTTTATGCTCTCACTGGGGTTAGCTGCCGCTTGATGAAAGCCCTAGTCCCATCCCCCTAAAGCAGTTTAAAAGAGGCATCTCTTAAAAGGAGTGTCTGTTTATGTTCTAATAAATACGGGTCACCAGGAAGGGGAAGGTGGTTATTAAAAGAGCAGGGAGAGGGGCAAACATTTACAGATGTGACAGCAGGTGTGCTGAAGCATGGGCGGAATTTGCTCTTATCTCTCTTATAAGTTCCTCCTGGATCATCCTATTTCCTCTCTGTTTAATTTCCAAACAGTAGTAAAGGTTATTGTGATGAGACTGTAATTAGAAACCAAAATGTGTTACAGGTGTATTCCAAACTGATCTCTAAAAAACAGTAAAAAATCTCTAAAAAAAACTTTACACAAAACATCCCACAAATCAAAATTAAATAAAATGAAAACAGTCATGGGTATAAATCTGAATACAGATATAAACACAAAAATGCAATGAATGCAGTTTTTTCCATAATACAGAAAGGAGGGCTTCTTACTGCATTTAACAATTTAATTCAGGTTCACTAAACACAAAAATGAGTATTAATCTGCATACATAATCACATACATGCAAACTAACTGAATGTGCAATTCCTAAATCCTAGCTGCATATGTGCCAACTGCTGCAGTGGGAATATAAGCCTACTATGGACACTTAACCCTTTCCTGCTGTGGTGTGTCTGTTTGTCAATGAGCGAGAATGAGGCTCCTCACCAGCCTGCTTAATTCTCAGGTTGCCATAGTGATGGGCCAGGGGTGGGACTTTGGATTTGAATTTATTGGCTGACGAAGGAAGACTCACAAGGCAGGGAGTGTTTGTGTATTCTTTTGTATGACGTATAGGGCAGAAAATGGTGTGTTTTGATTTAAACTGCCCATAGGATCAAGCCAATAAGGCTGAAAGCAAAGAGGGTGCACAAGGGAAAGTGCATTGTTTGTTTTGGGTATTTTTTGCTTTGGGCACATTTATCTGCTAAGAATTTCAAATCAGCAGATGATCAAAATTTGGATAATCTATGGTAATACTGCTCTACTGCTAATTAAAAACAAATGAATATTTGTATGTATTAATATTTCCAAGTTGAATTTTATCATAAAACCTTTATTATATGCTTGAATTTAAAAAAAGTAAATATTAGTGCATAAAAATAAAATTACAATATTTAACTACAATAGCACTGATGAAATTCCTTAAGATGTTTAAGTGGAAACCTCAGGATCAATAAATCCTCCGAGATCAATGTATTCAGTGAGCTTTGACCTCTTTGCTAGCGAAATTTTCCTCCAGACACGTCCATCACACTGTGCATTGTTTTATTGGCATGATGGCCAGGTCATCCAGCCTTGACCAATCACAGCACATGAATCCCAGACAAAGACAATGAGATGTTGTTCTACCTTCCTTCTCAGCAAATATCTGCTCCATTGCAATTCTTCCATCTTCTTTCATTCGGTGTTTTTTATTACCTTTTCCCTATTTCCCATCTTCCCCTAAATTTATTTATTTTTTCTTTTACTCACAAGCTCTAATACTATGTAATATCTTCATTTTACCATTCTGTTATTTTCTGCCTTTTTCTTTATGCAATCTTCATACATTTTGCATGTATACACTTGCATGTTTATTTCTGCATCCTTCTCTGTATTTTCTCTTTCCTTTCCCTGTTATTTCATTTTCACTCACTTATTTTCTGTTCTTTCCACATATCTCCTACAAAGCTATTATGAAATGTCAGTATAATATGTAGTTAAGGATGTAGATTAGAGGATGTAGTGATCCTTAGTGATACTTGTATAGCAGCATAAATCTAGGGGCTGGCATAACTCTTGTCCGAAAATGCTACAGCATACATGCACTTTTTCTAATCTAAATTGAATCTAAAGTACCAAAAGCTGTTTCCATAGAAAACTGTCAATTATTTATTTCAGAAGGAAGTAGATATGTACACAGTATGTATGAATCTCTGCTCAAATAGACATGGTATCAATCGAACAAGTCTTCCTTTTGTTCTGTTATCATTTTCTTTTCTAGCACATTTTTCTCTGCAGGCAGAGGACTGTAAATGTGGTTCAGTGTTTTTATCTGTGTTTTTTTCTGTCTCATAAATTAAGGCACCCATGAGGTGGGGTGCTAGGGGGGATGCAGCAATCTATGGAAGACGATGGATCATTGTGTAAAGGGGGCCCTCAGCCTAGATTTTCTTTGTTCAACCCTGTGTGAGTTAACGGGAGTCGTGGCCCAGTTGCATTTTGGGATAGGTTTGGATTTGAATAAAATAACACATCTAGACACACACACACTGGTCCCCCCCAGAATTCCCCCATCTTTCTGGTTTGCTTCAAAATGTTCCTCAATCCCAATCCTCCACTGCTCTCTCCTAATCAGTTAAAGCCTCCAATGAATGGCTCTTTGTCATGAGATAGATTACAGTGAACTCTCTTGCTGTTTCACTGTGCCTGTGAAAAGGCTATGCTAGAAAGTACATGACTAAGAGCAGCTGTACAATATTTTTCAAAACAATTAACACACACAAATATGCAAAACAGGGCAAGTCCACTGCAAACTGAAATACTACATTCTTCTATCTATTTCTCCATCTTTTGATTAAATAAGACATTTAGCTGTAATCTGTAATTTTTTATCAGACAGTTGCAAAGTACTACTGAAGCTTTTCCCCCATATATAAATATGATGTGAGGTCAGATTCTCTTCCATAACAACACAGAGACATATGCTTTCTTTCATATGCTTTCCATGTCCAAAAAAGACAAGCAATAGAATATGAAAATATGGTAAAAACAACAACAACAAAAACACACTTCATACACAATCTACTTGCACACCAAAATCATTAATTCCAGTTGTTTCTTATAATGTTAGTCTTGTACTTGAAAAATACAAATGAGTGTTGAAAAAAATCACGAGTTTTGCTATGTGGTCCCAAAACAATAGTATCACTGTCTAGAAAACCTGGTTAAAACTGTATAGTCAATCAGTGTTGCCCTTAATGATCCTTCTTTATGCTGTTCTTTGTCACTTTCATCCTTTACATTTCTGCACTAAAATTAATGAAATGGGTATTGTCTGTATTAGTAGTTTAAAAACAATTTAAATGGCTTTAAATAAAAGTACAACAGTAATCTGATATGACTTTGTGACTCCAGAATATTGGAATGTCTTGAACATTTACAAGGTAGTAAATGATTGCCAAGTTTAGTGCCCAAGAATGAGTTTCAACTTAGATTGCACTTACATTCAGAAAAAGTCAGTTCCTTATGCATATATTTTTTTCACTATTTTCTATTACACTTGGACCACATTAGTAATCAGATTTACATTGCTCTTAAGCAAGTATGTGCTTAAACAGAGGCCAAGAATTTTAGAAAGTCAAGCCTGTGACCCAGTCAACACCTTAGTGAGACTCCTGGTCACCCATGAGTAGTTTCACACACAGAAACCCTTCCATGCCCTCTCAGATTGTGTTCCTAGGTACAGATCCTCCCCATGGAGGTAAAACCAAACAGTGATTCTACACAATAGAATTTAAACACAACAGCAGGCTGGACTGGTTTCTGGCAAACAATCCATGTGGTGAAGTTTTAACAGTGTAACAGGTCTAAACAAACTGTCCCAGTCACGTCTATGATGTGTTGGTTAAACACATGGTAAGTAATCTGTGAAAGTTTTGTAAGCAGGTAAGGTTCAAGAATGGTATGTGACAATGAAAGAGGTCATGAAATGTGCAAACTTTTTTAAGTAAAAAAAGAAAAACGGAATTGAAAAATTAGTCATGAATGAAATGCAGCATGGGTGGAACAGAGAGGGCTACTCTTTCTATGATTTATAACCTATAAACCTTCTATAAAAGAGTAGTCTTTCTTATACAACAGTCTTTCATGTTCTGTGGTATGTCAGCCACACAAGACTTGAATGGATCCAATTGCCTCGGGTTAAAACAAAGAAGTGAAAATCTCTACACACCTAGTAACACATGCCTTTTGAAAGGTAAAATGAGAAAATGGTGCAAAAAGGTTAAAACCAGGTCCTGCGGAAAACCACAAAGTGATAGAGACCTGGCAAGCCTGGCCTGAGAGAATTACACTTTCCCCTCCCCTTACGGGGGGCCTGGCCTTCATTTCCTTTGTGCTGGGGGACATTTGATCTACCTCTGCTTAGGATAACAGGCCCTGACAGTGGAGCACAGACTAAGCATCCAGGGAAGCATTGCAAACAGAAGAAACTCACATGCTTTCATCCGTCAAAATCTTATGATTCCTACTTATGACTGAATTGGTGTATTAAGGCAAAGTTGCATTATTATCAGAACTAGAATGGTACTGTTTAACTACTAGACATAAGAAGTCCAATTCTATATAGCTTTATTAACACAGAAATGTTTTAAACATGGCTTCTCTAATACTAAACATTTTGGACCCTGTGCTACATCTCATTGTGGTCTCTGTAGTCATCACATCAGCACCATGACATGATCACAGTAGCCAAGGCACATGCTTCCTGACTATCACAGGAAAGACATCAAAATCACTCTTTACCTGGATAACAGGAACCTAAATTAAATGCATGTTCTCAATGTTTATGTTTTGTTTTACAGAAAAGGGTTATGGCAGATAATATAACATTAAAACAACTTTTTGCCCCAAAATCTGAACTAGGTTTCTTATTAAAACTGTCTGTATTAAAAATAATCGATTACAGTAGATGGGAGCATATCACAATGACCTCTGTATTATTATGGTAATACTGTAATGTTTTCTTGCACAAAATCTTTATATGGTAAAAAAAAATATGGCAATACTTTCTTGCAGATGAGAATTTGTGACACTGCTCAAATGTGTCCAAAATGAGGAATTTTAGAACATTAATGCCTTTATTCTGCCTACAGTAGTGCCCACCATGTGCCTTCCTCACTAAATTCAAATGTAGTATTGATATTTAAACACTTGCACAATAACCACATTGTGCCTTATTTCCTTGCTCATTATTTAAGTGTTGCTGACAGATCTGAATTGATGTTGCATCAGCTGCTCTCCCTGAAGGGTTTGTGTGAGTGATAGCAGAGAGCACGGGTGCAGGACAGGCAGAGCCCCATCTGTGCCTTTACCCATTGGGAAAACAAGGAAATTATCATTTTCTCACTGATCAAAAGCTGGTTACATTAAATGTGAGCCTATCAAAGTAAACAGCGTTAACCAGGATGAACCAAGGCTCAGGACAGGATTTTGCTGAGGTAGAAGCAGTGAAATGGGTTAATATAAGGGAGAAAAATCTATAGAAGTTTGTTCTTCATGAGATAATGTCTGATCATTTCTAAATTATCTAAATTATCTAATTACATTTTCTCCCGTTGCACATCTTTTACTTAATGGGTAGGACATATTAGATCAGAATACTCAATCAGATGGCAGATATTTAAAAAAATGTCATAATATCATATGTCATTAAATATATATCCCCCAACCTTCTTACCCCAGGATCCTTAATCCAGACCTCTTTGAATACCCACCTCCCCCACAGGCTGCTCATGGCCTACCCCTCCTGCACTGCATCCCTAAAAGCTTTTCCCTCCTTCCTCCTTCCCTCCTAGCGTCATCTCTACCACACACACAGTAATTACAGGGCCCATGTTATTTGGGCTAGATCACCTATTTGATGATATTCTTTCCATGACTAAATGCTTTTACACATACACCCTCAAACTCACCAACACACACACCCATGCACACACTATCATCAAGAAAAATATTTGCCTTTTCATTTAAGCGGTTCTCTTAAGAAACAAAACAATAAATGGAAGCATCCAAAGGGCCTTTAATGCTGATGCAAAAGGTGCCCTTCACCCAATTTACCTCAGAATCTTTACATTGTCTACAATAGAGAGAAGTGAATCTCTTATCTGCACTCTTATTAAGTTTATTTCAAGAATATCAAAATTCAGCTCATAATATAAATAAACCAAACACTTTAAAGACATCTTCAGAGATGATAATCTAAATGGGTATACTTGGAACAAATGCAGGAACTCACCTTTATAATTTGGGTGCACACGTGGTGTGTAGTCTCCAAATTTAATAAGAATAGGGACATTGTAGCCCAGCCGCACCCACTCAACCACGTACAGAGGGAATATATTCGGAGACATGACCCCATTCGATGTAGAGGTGAGGGTGCAGCCCAGTTCTACAGTACCCCCTACTCTTCCTTTCACCACCGTTTCAGCACTCAGTAAGGGATCTAGGACAAGACAAGCACACACAGACACACACATACATATTCATACAATAAGACAGATAAGATAAGATAAGATATAAAGGTGAGTTCCTGCATTTGTCTGTACTGTTTACTTCAACTGCACACTTTACAATTGCATGTGTACATACAAATTGTATATATTGTATACTTATTTGCATATGTATATTTCATATGTTTATTTAAACTGCACATTTTCACACCTGTAAATGTGTACATACAATTTCTTCTATACTGCATATGACATCCTGTTACACTGTGGAGATTATGTCACTAAAACAAATTCCTCGCATGTGTAAACATGCCTGGCAATAAAGCTGATTCTGATAATTATATATTTCATTAATGATATGCCTACACTCGAAACTGAACATAAACATCAGTAACTAAAATAAAATTTGGGGCTGTTTTTTTTTTTTGGTAAAATAAGCAGCCACATGTCCTCATTCCATGAAATCCTAATTGTCCTTTTGTCTTTTCACAACTTCTGGGATAAATATAAAATTATTTAATATTACAACACAGGTCCTATAATCTTGGCTTATTTCTAATAGAAGTAATCTGAATTACTAAACCTTCATGGGCACACAGATGAAAAGCGTTTGCAGTTCTCATAAGATCAGTAGATACTCATTAGATCAATAGAGACTTTTAAAGTCAAATGTTTAAACTGTTTAAATTTCCTTATGGATATTAGGAATTTTTCCAAGACTTCTGTGGATTCACACACATGCATACACAAGTTAGGCAGAAAGACAAATATTGAAGGCCCATGAGAGCTGTCAGCTAATCTATTTTAATACATTTGACCTCAGCTTGCATGTTCAAACATCCATACAAACCTGAGAACAAGATACACAATTTTCCCCTTAGATCCACTGCAAGATGTGTTACATGTTGAAAGCCTTGTTTAACAACCAGGCCATCACAGGGGAGGTTTGTGGATTGCCATGTTTCATGTTGAAAAATTGCAATCTCATTTTAGCCAGCTGTTAACCTGGACATCTTTCCCCTGTTGCTAGTGCTGATCCTTCACTTTGTCTAGACCAGAGATTAGGTTTAATCTCTCAAAGATGATACTCTTTGATAAAGCAAGAAAGCAGCATGGCCCACCACCTGCCCCTCCTCAGACTGCTGTAAACACATGGCCTGTGACCTAACAGCATCCCCCTCCCCTTGACACAGACAATGAGACCATGCCTTAACCAAAGTGGGAGAGCGAAAATCCCAGACTGATCAAAATCTGGATTTGCAGAACATCTGCAGGCAAGATCTGCCCCCAAATACATTCATGCTCTTATAGTTTGGGATGATTCTGGCAGAATGTTTAATAGGTTCTGCTTAATCCACAGCCCCCCTGGTTTATTGTGATTACAGGCACTTTGAATTCAAACATCTGTGGTGGATGCTGATATTCAAATATGATTGAAACTGAAAATTAGGAGAACGAGGAAATCAAGGAGAACAAAGAGAAAAATAGAAACAGCATCTAGACAAAGGGGACACATGAATAAATAATGAGGCGAGGAACGAGACAGTGGGAGAAACTACAATGGAGCCCAAAGACTGAGAACAATAATGAAAATGGTTCTATTTTGCATTCTTTTCGAATTACACATACAACAATTTTCATTATTGACGACAACTTTTGTTGAATTGTTTAAATATTTAGATGAATTTTGGAGTTTCTTAGTAGTTATGCCCCTTATTTAATAGCAGTGTGCACTTTTTTGCTTTAATAGCTGCTGCAGATTCTACAAGTTTGTGCAATGCCTTATGAACCATTTTAGATCAAATGCATGGGGTGTTGTCTGAACAAGATTTTACAGAAGAGATTAGGTATGAGGAAAATCTGACCTTTTGTACAAAGCAGTTCACATATAATATAGGGAATGGAAAACAAGATGAGTGCGAAATAAATTCACTGTGAAATAAAATATTGGTGAGGAGAGAAAAGTATTGCATGTCATAGAGAAGTATAGTAGAGCAGTAGAAAGTATGTGAGTAAAAAAAACTGCATAGCAAAATAAAGTAAATATTTAGTAAATATAGATTAAAACATACAGCAGATTATAGCAAAGTAAGAAAAAAGAGTACAGTACAATAGCACAGAGAACAATAAAGAGGAATATATTAAATTAGACTTTCACAGTACTTACTTATAAGATACAAGAAGGAAGCAAGTGTGACACACAGAAGCCAGAGATTCTTCTGTCCCATGGCAAACACTCACACACCATCACATAATTCTGTAAAAAAGAAAAACACACAAATAATGGATTACTGCTTTATTTGGCACTACAACAGTGATCGTACAGAAACATATGACTATATTAAAATATATCATTTATAGTCTATAGGTTTATGGAACCACAAAGAAACATTTATTTGAGTGAGTGGATTGTGTAATTCAAACTGTAACGTAAAAGATAATACTGATATTGGTCAAATACAAGCATTCTAAAACCACAAGAACACATAGTGGCAGTCAATTATCATTCATAACCAGACTTTGGGAGTCAATCTGAAAACCTTAAGTGCACTGAATTCATATTAAGTTCATGAATGTGTTTCTTAAGCCTTCATGGTAACATTACAGTGAACTGTCTGAGTTGCGGTTAGGAACAGAGCAATGATGAATTATTCCTTTAAAGAACATGATACCTTAGTATAATTTTACTCTTAAATTCACAAGGTGTCACAATGTTGCACAGCAATCATGTGAAACTAACACAGGTAAAAATACATCAGACTGTCACACAACCACACAATAGTCAGAGTGATCTGAGTGGCTGTTGGTTTGATAAAAAAGAATTGAACAAGTGAGTTAAATAAACATTGTCAATTTATGTACACTCCATGTGTACACATCGATCCAATTATGGATTTCATGTGCTTCTCTAGGTAAGCTGAGCAACTTTAGTCTGAACTTAAAGAGCTTTACAGAAATCAATTGTGTGCTGCTCAGTCCTGAAAAGAAATTGTTTTCTCGGCAGCTGTAAAATAAAAATACGGTAAATTTAATAATATCTTGGCAAGTATCCATATAGTGGTGCACCAGAGAGGAAAACCCCCTTCAAACAGTGAAACAGACTATATAGTTGGAACCACAGTAAATAAGACTGAGCAATATTTTAGGACTGAGGAAAAAGACAAGGCGATTTTTATTCTGCAACTATCCAGTTTGGTTGAGAATGTGCTCACAAAAGCCTCAGACTCCGATTCTTTGACATGAGTCTTCTGCTGCTGTAACACATCCACCTCAAAATTCAATGCTGAGATGCTTTTTTGCTCAATATGGTTGTAAACAGTGATTATTTGAGTTACTTTATCCTTCCTGACAGCTGGCCATTTTCCTTTGACCTCTCTTAACAACAAGGCTTTTCCATCCACAGCGTTTTTTGTGTAACTATTAAATTGGATATTAAGTGTATATTCATACGTATAACTCAATACCAAACTTTCAAACCAACAAAGGACACACTCAAATCTCTATAGCCTTCTTTTACAGCTATGAAAAAGCATGTAGTCAGCTTGGAGGTAAGGCAGATTCCTTGGCTGAGCAATATAATCCTGAACAACCACAGGTATGATACAGACCTTAACACTACACTGCCAGAGCCCATTCCAGGAACAAAGGATGCATATCCCATCATTTACACCCTTGAAGGTACAACAATCCATTTCAGGGCACTATGCACACAGATATCTGCACATTCATAGATGCTCTGTGACAATTTTGAGTAGCTAGCAAGAGATCATGCAGAAAACCCACATAGATAGACAGAGCATTTGAAACTCCACATAGACGCCACAGAGGGATGTGATCTGATTGTAGTCCACAGAAACACTGAGAAGCTCTTAATTTCAGTTAATAAAATAGTTTGATGGTTTGACAGTTAACTGATGATCATTGATGTGCAGATTACTGCATTCTCACATTTCTAAGTAAATGGAGCAGTAGGGCTTTGTGTGTCCCCTCAGCAGGCTGGTTGTAGAACAAGGATGCCTTGTGATAGGCACAGAGTAGGAAGACAAGAGAAGCTCTAAATATGAAATATGTATTTGCTACTGTGCTTCTTTTGCACATGTTCACTATATTTGCACCTAATACAGATTATATTGTGCCTACGATGATATTTATACTTCCATCGGTCAAATAAATCACACTCTACTTTAAAGAACTATTCAAATGATATAGAACAAACAGTAACTTGTATAGACTTCTTCTGATTACATAACACTTATGTTGAAGTCTTAAGTCTTAAGTTACACAAGGACCTAGAAGAACACTGGCTGATACTGGCTCACAGTTTATTAACTAAGAAACAGTTCTGTGGTAGTAATCTCAACCTCATGCCATACATGCATCCAACTTTTTAACAGGATGTTCAATATGTAATGTATGTAAATTAAATCAATTCTCAAAAATTTATAAAAATCAAATACAATAAATACAAAAATAAAATAAAGCCACCTAATACTTTTGTCCCTATTTACAGCTTTTTAGCAATACTTTTAAGTAGCATAAAAATGTACAACACTAAATGAGTGAATGAATGACTAAATGAAAGAATGAATGAAAGCAGCTATAATAACTTACTTGTGGAAGCTCAGTGGTTAACGTGTTGGACCACTTAATAGAAGGCTGTGGATTTGAATCCCAGCTCTGCTACTGCTGGGCTCTTGAACATGGACCTTACCCATAGTTGCATACAATGAGATAAAATATAAGTTGCTCTGGAAAAGGGTGTCTGCAAAATGCCCTAAATATAAAAATGTGTGCATGAAAACATTTTGCAGTGTAACAGGGTACATTATCCTGCCAAAAAAAATACTGCCATGAAGGATTACTACTGCCATAATGGGATTATGTAGTCTGTAAGGTAGGGGTAGGGGTCAAAGCAACATCCACATGAATGGCAGAACCAAAGTTTTCCCAGACCGCTGTCATTTTGCCTTTGTCACCACCATGCTTTACTGTTGGTACCGTGCATTTTTCTTTGTTCTCCTCACATTTGAGTCACCACACAGTTTGGAACCCATCAGAGTTAAAAATATTAACCTTTGTCTCATCGCTCCAAAGTATGGGGTGCCAATATTCTTTGCCTTTGTAAACATGAGCCCTGGCAAAATCTAGACAAGCTTTTTTGTGCATGGGCTTCAACAGTGTATAGTGTATGGTATGGGCAGTGTATGGTGTCATGGAAAACACTCACCCTTTTGACTTTATAATTTTTTAGCCATGCCGAACTTGGATGTCGATTTCCTTCAACTTCTCTCAACATAAAATACTCTTGACGAGGTCTTAACTTGCGAGGACGGCCTGAACATATCGAAGTCCATGACAGTATTCAAACTTATTAGCAATGCTTTACAAATGTTCTTATAACTTTGAGCTTTTTTAGTGAAAATAAATAATTTTCTTTCTCATGTCTTGTGACATTTCTTTTCTATGTGGTGCCATTTTGTCAGTGTTATATGAGAGTGGATTCTCTATCTTAAATACCACTCTTAATTGTCATTTATCCTGTGGCCACCTGTGTGCTGATTGATTAGACTGAATTCTTGTTAATTATAAATGTATTTTAAGATTTCTTCTTACACATTCATTGGAGTGTGCTAATTTTTGCACCAAGATCATAAATTATTTTATTAGAATAGTTCCAATTTTGCCTTGGTACTGACTAATCTCATTTTCAACCGGATTTGCACCAAAAAAAACAACAGATTTGCACAAATATCTTCTATATATATTCTACAGGATCTCATAGAAAATATTACGGTGGGTTTTATTTGAGAAAGCTGTCAGGGTTTACTTATTTATGCTGGGCACTGTGTCCTGATGCCATCTCTTTCCCAACAAACATGTACCTGGCCGCCCTTATAATGTAATAGAATATGTCAATCATCAGCCAAGGACATCTTCTTCTATTGCTCCATGGTCCATTTCTGATGCTAATGTGCTTATTGTATGTGCTTTTGGCAGTGGACAGAGGGCCTGGGTGCACTCCGACTGTTTTGTGCTTATGCAGCCCCATACTAAGCAAGATGTGACGCACTGTGTTTTGACTGCTGTATTTATGCCACAAAACCGCTTCTGTAGAATTTAACCAGCTGGTCTAGACTTTGCTCCCCACATGCATCAATGAGCCTTAAGTGCTTGTGACAATGTCAACGATTTACCTGTCGTCCTTCCTTATGACAAAGACTAAAGTTTTAGTAAAATAGCATTTGCTATTATGATGATAATTATTATTAATATAATATGCATTTATATGAATTCAACACTACTATAACCATGCCTATTACCTGTTTATATTTGGCTGTAATAAGGAAACAGGACATTGTTTAGAATTATGGTAATGCAACTGTCATACTTACTAGAGTACCTCTCAAAAGCTATATAGATCCTGGCACAGAGTAGTAACAGAAAAATGTGCAGTTGGTGCACCCACTGAAATCCTGTATCACAGGTGAATAGTCTTGAGTCTTGACTGTGGCTACAATGGCAATCCTCATACAGCATAAACAGTTCAAATTTCAGAATTCAACAGAACTATCAGAATCTGTGCAAAACCAGTACTTTCATTTACTGTATGCTTGCATTGTTGATTACACAAAACTCTGAATATAGTACATACATTTGTACAACTAAAAAGATGCAGCTCAAGAGAGAACATTGCAAGGTCAGTGTGATCATAATACAGTGATGAAAATTACTGTGCTGAAGAAAAGTGTACTACAGGCAAATAAGCAAGATCTTATTATAAAAACAGCAAATTGACCAGACTTACAGAATAGGAACGCAGATCTATAAAAGAGCTACTTTTTAAAATATGTGCATAGCTGTTTAAGTTATGTCACAGAATCTTGACCAAGGCAAAATGTCACACAACACAAGATGAGCCAGATCATACAATGTGTTATCTCAGACTCAAAAAATACACGTTTGTTTCCACACATTACTTGTAAATAGAAAAGATTTACATGCATTTCATTTGATCTACATTTTAAGCACATGTATCCAAAGCAATTTATATTTATTGCCCAGCAGTTGCAATCCTTGGGATTTGAAAAACCAGCAATTAACATTGTTATAAGTGTTAATGTGGACCAATATGTTAGATGACTACAGCACACATGGCAGAACATAACCAGGGTCTAGCTAACTACATGGGACTGTGTGGAAATGAATTATTTTGTTAGCAGCACTGGAAGATGATTTCTTATTTTAATATATAGCTAACAATGGACACTTAACAGACATATTACAAATAGTCAACATATACTGTAGCATTATAGCTCGTGTGTAACTTGTATGTACATCTTTACCTGAAGCTCTGTACCTTCTGTGAGACATCACTCCTGGAAAGCTTTCCTTTTGCTTATACTCAAGTGAAGTTTCTTCCGAATATGTCCTGGTCCTTTATCCCTGTAAGTCTAGTTTTCTATACAATAAAAATATTGGTCAGAAAGTAGAAAGAGGTGTTTTCTTTAGCCTCCTCGTGTAAACTGAAGCTGAAACATGTTACATTATCGCTTGTGTTCTCCAATATCAGGTGCCGAGATGCAAAATGTTCTGCTGTAGGTAGAGCACGCTGAGAATTTCTTCTAGAAGAAATCAAGCTTTCTTCATATGAAAAACCAGAATCAAAGCTTTTCCTCTCCCATTTACCGGAGCAGGTTAGAGCTTCCTTTACAGGACATTACCTGTTGCCACAGGTTATCCAAAATGCGCAATGCTAAACGCAGCTTGGCTGCAGGCTACAAAAGCGCGTACTCTGGCGCAAACTTGCCCTTGTTTCTTTTCTTGTCAGTTTACAGTAACTAAAATCACTTAAACACCACTGAAAAATCCTCTGGTCTACGAGCGGAAAAATCGACTCCTAAAAGTTAGTAGAGTTGATATGTAAAGCCATGTGAAATGAAATGAACAGCGTCTACTTTGTGCTGCTCCTCCTCACCTCTCTCCCTCCTTTCCATTCTTCACTCGTACACTCCCTCTCACCCCCTCTCTCACCCCCTCTCTCACCCCACCACGACTTCTATTCTCCTAAGAGTGAAAAATCACAATCACATTTGTTACATTGATGTAAACCCCATATTAACAGTCTCACACATTTGTTCAACAATTATCCTCGTTACCTAATTGCTCTTCTTATATAAATCGGAACTGTCCATGTCTTATACCTTAGTTCAATTCATACAAAAATAAACAGTAAAAGGGTTGGAAAAGTCCATTATCTCGGTTTCTACTTAATTTAGGTCTCCCACTATGTTAGGATTAATTCCTAATAACGTCTATAATTCATGTATAAGGCTCAAACCTCATGCTGCCTTAAGTGATCTACACTGTAAGTGTGGTGCAGTTACAGCATAAGTGTGCAGCCAAATGTTTCATTTATATTTATAGTAAATATTACCTCATATACACCGTTTCTGGGTGTAAAAATTGTTTCTTAAAATGTTTCTTAAAAATTGACAATAAACAAACAAACAAATAAATAAATAAAAAACAAACAAACAAATAAGATTAGGCTTGAAAAACATTTTCTTTTGTTATGTCCTACCTATTTTCTTTCACATCACTAGAGGGCGTCAAGCGCCACATAAAATGCTTCTTATCAGCACGTGCTTCCAAATTGGACTTCCCAAGTTAATTAAAAATTTTATATGAGCTCTAGCATGTTTACATTATATATGTTTATAAGAAATATCTTTTTAGAACCGGCATTATACAATATTTAGTGTTGTTATTTTAATGTCAATGCCTTTTTATTCAATTAAATATCAAAGCTTGGAAATTGTGCTCCAGAGGGAGGTATTTGTTTTATAAAACAACTAAAGATTAAACAAAGATATTAAATGCTTACAATTAAGAGGAAACAAATGAACTAAAGAGTTCACATTTATCTAACATTTATATGCTAAATAAATAAAACAGTCATCCACATTTATATAGATCAAAACTGATATTTATTACATGGTAATAAATACAAATCATGGAATGCAGTACTATTATTAGTATTATTATTCAGAAGGAAACCAGTCACAGGAAGGTCTAGACATAATAGTGGCATGGATAATGACAGAATTTTGCTCCCCATAAGAACCTATTCAACTGTGGAAACACAAATACAATAGTAAAAAATAAACAGACAAATATTTGAAATAGCTTGCTTCATCTCATCTCAATTTTAATCTGCACAAAAGATAACTACGTCAGCATAGCATCCCAACTGCTACAAACATTTTTTCCCATATCTGAAATATGGAGTATAAATCCATAAATTGGATTTAGAGTTACCTGATGTTTTTCCAGGTGTAGTATGACTGAAGACTATAGACTGAAGCTATATCTACAGATACAGGAGTAGAGATCACATTGATAAATCTTTGTTCTATCTTACTTAGTCATCAAAATCTGGTATATCATCATAAGAGTAGCCACGATAACCCTTATAGGCATAATAGGCAATCCTTAAGTGGTAGAATCCTGGAAGGAAGACCAGAATTCCAATGATGAGGACTGGTGTAGTGCGCTCGAGGTGCTGTAAGTGAAATAAGTCATATTGTAATTTATAGAAAACATTCAGAAAACACTTTATTCTGGACACATCTCATCTCATAGTGCAGTAAACAACCTGAAACAATAACAAATGAGATGGACAATCAGCTGAATATCTGACTACTGCACTGGAAGGGAAGAGGGATTAATGATTATTGATCACCTTCTAAAGGACTATATCCAGTTGAAATTGTCTGCTCTGACTAGTTAATGTCTGATTTTCAGTTTTATTCCCTTGACCCTTATTGATGACAGATTAATTCTAGTAGGAGTGGCACCTCAAAAGGATCATTATAGAACTAGGTTCTGAACAGTAAATTCAATGTGAATTGTGTATTTTTAGAAAGATGTGATGCTCAATCTTTTATTATGCAGCTTCTCTAACTATAATCCAATGATTTAAAATGAAAGTTTTATTTTTTTCAAGATTTGAAGTCTGTGCTTTTATTCAGATATTCAGTACTGTAAATAATTTTAACTTGCCATTTAATAGACACTTGGCTGACATTCTGATGTATATGGCAAAATGTATTAATTACCTCCTGTTCAACAAGACACTTCTTCATACGCATTTTCTTGAAAACTAAAACTGGAAATTTTTTTACATCCATTATTGCTTTTATTGTAAGTATACTGTATAAGCAGTATACAATATTAATAGCGTTAATGTGATAATCTAGCTCTATCATCACAGTGCCGTCCTAAAACCCTCACAGAATAATATAACATTTTATTTTAAATACTTGAAGTGTATGTCTTTCTGAGGCACAATAAAGCAACAACAATCTAAAATGTTTTGTTATTTAAACCATCTGTACAGTACTTGTTAGAGTTCTGTGCCACCAGCAAACGAGTACAAACAAATGAACTGCAAATGGGTTTCCTGTTCCACGACACCTGATTTGTCTATATAAACTATTTGAAATTAACTAACCTAGTAATTTAGTTTGTGCTTTTTGTGTAGTTTATAACGTAATGTCACTCTCTTGAAAAATGTTTACAGCGTTCCATTCATCAACAAATATCTTCATCCATTTCTTCCAGCAAAAAATAGTATAGGTGCATTAGACTAATGATATTATCTATTAATTATTTGCTATACACTAAATATATTTTGGTTTGAGATCTAAATATGAATATGACACAACAGAACCAAATTTCATCATTCATTTCCTGATGTTTATGTTTAGATTAAGTGTTAACCAACTCTCAACATGGCACATTGCATGTTTAGACAAGCGGTATAAATAGGGGGAACAAACGTGAGCACAAAACAAAGGCACAGACACAACGAATAAGACATAAACAAAGCATGCCAGAATGTCCCCCTGGTGTTCAGACATGACATAGTCTAAGCCATCCATGATACTGGGGGTGTTGGAGTTCTCGCTTTAAGCTCCTCTTCAAAATGTGAAATGCATGCTCAAATGTTTTAAGGTGACCGTAATATAATAAAAGAATGGGCAGTGATTTTTGTTTATAAGCCTAAGCTGTGCCCACATTCTGTTTGCAGAGAAGGGGCTTTTTCCTAACCAGACTTCTAAGTTCAGCTATACTTGTTCTATTTTTTTTTTTTTACTGTTAGGTATATATAGAAATGTTGTAAGCTAACAGAGGACTGTAGATCATATGATGGAGCTCTTCTTTAACATCTCCTTCTCTGAGCTGTTGGGCAGTAGTAACACCTTGTTGTTAATTACTCTTTTGTCGTCAACTGAGATGATTTGTTTCTAGTAGTTGGTGAGAACCAGAGAATTATTATTCATAACCTGATAAACAAAAACATAGAATTGTACATTCTATTTCCCATGACTAAATTAATCCCTAAACAACACTTGGATGACAAAGCAGATAAGGAAGTTAAAATTGCCGATTCTGTAAATGAGACCAGAGTCACAAATGTGCAATGTGGAAGCTTATATCAATCAAGAGTGTCTTGGATGTCTACAGTGACTTGGAATTCCTTTCTACCAAGCTGATAATGACCTAGTAGTTTAACTGTCATGTTCAGCTCTGACCTCAGTATGACCTGAAAAAGCTAGTATTCTAGTTGACAGTGCCAAAACTCGATGAATGGTTCATGCAATCTGCACTCTTTTAATTCTACACTCAATGCACTCTTTTGCACGGTGCTGGTCACAATGGACTTCACTATGCCACAGCACTAGGACCTTATTTCAATTTTATAGCTTTAAAGGACAAAAATAAATGCAGGAGAAAGACTTTTCTTAGTCAATGCCTCCTCTAACAACAACTAATGCTAGTGAATCTGCATATTGTTAATGAAATATGGCTTTTCATTTGGAAAGACGTAGAATCTGTAAAAAACTGCATACTTACATCTTTAACTTCGAAGTACCCTGCTAAGAGCAGAGCTCCAATGGTGATTAAAACTGAGCCAATGAGAAAAAGGACAGCAGCAAGGCCAATTGCCTTGTACGGGACCTTTGGTGGACTTTTCTTGAACTTAAAAAAAATAAATAAAAAGGAAGAGCATATCATAACAAATATTTTTCTGTACCACATTGTGTTAAATCACAGACAACATTTTCATAATACTGATGTAATGCATATTATAATCATATGCAATGTGTTTAGATTTTCTGTGTTTAAGTATTTTTTTCTGTGATTTTTTGTGGTTTTTATCAAGTGTTATGTCACCAAGAGTAAATAAAACTCATTTCTCACCTGAAGGTCAATGTATCCATCATCATCACTGGGTAGTTTGGAGTATCTCACATTGCTGTTGTTCAGTCCACCAGTTACACTGCTCCGAGCTGGCATTTTATCTCTTATTAACCTTATTAACTTGCAGTTGTAGATATATATTTTTTGTGACAGCTTAATGAACTAATTTCACTGTGACAAAAACATGCCACCAAAGGTAGAAAAACAAACAAAATAATGACTAAAAGCTACAGAATCTTTAACAGAATTTACATTCACATTCTGCCCGTAATTGTCAGTAATATCTACAGTTTATTACACGTTTACAAAACATTAAATACAAATAATAATCTTAAAGTTAGACCCACAGAGTAACAGCTAGCATTCAGGCTAATTCTTTAGCTGTGTTCTGTTAAAATGCACCTCAAATTATAAAATTTAACAAAATCACCACGTACGAAATTAAAGACAACATAGACTGCTACGACTATATTAAACTAACATCTTCGCTCGAGTACGATTAGAAACAACATGCAATTTGTAGCGAAATCGTTTCCGCATTGTTTTCAGTCATGCGCATGCGCATCCAAGTGCACTGTCACAGGCTACGTTCCAATCCCAATTAGAAGCGCACTATTGTGGCATTAAGGGTACTTCAAAAGCGTGCAAACCAAAAGTGGAGTTTCTTCATATAAAGATGAGATAAATTGCTCACTTTATTTGCTCCAATTTAACATATTTTAACAGACACTACAAACTTGGTTGACCTGTCTATATCGGAGGTACATAGGAGTTTGCTATTGTATAATGAAGATGGCCAGAGATGGCTGAAGAGAGAAGACTTGGGGTATCACCTCAACACACACACACACACACACACACACACACACACACACACACACACACACACACACACACACACACACACACACACACACACACACACACACACACATTTATTTGTATAGCGCTTTTAACAATTCCCATAGTCTCAAAGCAGCTTTCCAGAAATATTGAAACAGAAGAGAGAGAATAAATAATAATAATAATAATAATAATAATAGTAATAATAATAGTAAGAAAATAAATAAATGAATATACACAAAGTTTAAAATGAATTTAAGGAATATTAACTTATTTAAAATTTTAAAATGCTATACATCTATCCCTATCCCTAATGAGCAAGCCAGAGGCGACAGTGGCAAGGAAAGACTCCCTGAGATGATATGAGGAAGAAACCTTGAGAGGAACCAGGCTCAGAAGGGACCCATCCTCATTTGGGTGACAATCTACAGTAAATAACGTAAATGTAAATAATGTCCTTTCTACAACAGTTTATAATATTGCAACCCAGAGCTCCTGAGGAACTAATAGGTCATTGTAAACTCTGAGTTCAGCGCCGACCTGATTGCTGATTAAGACCAGACCATACAGCTGGCTGACACAGCATTGGTTCAAAGAAGGCATGACAGTCTCTGGGTGGCTCCATCCACAACAATACCATAAGACACTGGCTAACCATGCAGATCAATCCCTAGCAGGGTGACCACCGAGCGACGAGACTCTAACCAGGGGTAGAACATCAGGATTGACGAAGTAGCTCAGAAAGAAGAAACGATCAGGCTAGGAACTCGGAATACCAGGAGCTCTGGAGTGGTATATACAGTATAGCTTGAAAAAGTGAGAGAAAAATTGTTAGGTATGATTTTAATCAGGTGATAAACAATGTAAATTATGTGAAAAGTGCAGAAGGTGACTCCGGCAAGACTAGCTATGACAGCATGAATAAAAGAGCTAGAAGCTGTGACAGACATGAGGGCTTCCTGGGATGTAAAGCATCCCACTACCCCACAGTCTGAAAATCTGAGTGACTTACGAGGGTGGTAAATATATGTTCATATCTTTTGGTTCTTGTTAGGACTCTAGCTGCTGTGTTCTGGACTAAATGGAGCATGTTTATGCTCCTACTGGAACATCCAGAAAGTAAAGCATTACAATAATCCAACCTAGAGGTAACAAAAGCATGAAGACATAGACAGTGCTAAGGGAAGAATTTATATTCTTTAAAATGGGTTGGATAGCTACGGGTAATATCTGTTTAATATGTGGGTACAGGATCCGGTATGCAGGTTGATAATTTTGGAGAAGAGATAAGTGAAAATAATTCAGTCTCTTGAAGGGGTTTAAAATGATCTAAATACTGATCAAAAACAGAAATATTATCTACTGTTATTAAACTATGTGCAATTCTGCAAGAAATAAGAACAGCACTTTCCCAAGTTTTATGGACGCTTTCATATTTTAACAGGCCAGCCTTGCCCTCAAAAGTGCTCCAATTATCTATGAAGTCCACATTGTTTTTAGAGCACCACCTGGCCATCCAGCAGTTCAGTGAACACAACTTGCTGTAAGCTACATTGCCACATCGAATTGGGATGGGGCCAGAGCATACTACAGCATTGAACATTGCCTTCACTAATTTACACACCTCTACAATATTACTCTTAGTAATCTCTTACTGACGAAGGCATATTTTGTTAGCTCCTATGTCGAACTACCTTCGAGTACCTAAGCTTGCCTAAGACCCTAAGATTACCTGATATGTCTGGTGCCCTGGCTAACAGAACACACCTAACCAGTGTTTCTGGGGCCCCTAAAGGCCTAGCTAATTTCACGTGCCTTAAGATGGAGTCTCCTATAACCTGAGCTCTTTCAGGTTTCTCAGTGGGTACTTCACTGAGGAGAGCAAACCTGTTAGACACGTGAAGCGGGAGGTGTAGTGTGTAAGCCTTAGCGTTATCTTTGGCTTTGTGACTAAGCCGCAGAGTCGTCACCCATTCGCCCCACTGTGAGGGCTCTAATGTCAGAGTTGGATTGTTTCTAACTTCGCCTAAGGCATCCAGATTTTCCACTACAGAAACAACATCGCTATCGCTAATCTTCTCTAGTGTCTGGATGCACACCTCTAAAGCTAAAATCTCCGTCAGAGAGCTAAATAACATACACTTATCACAAGTAAAATTAACGCTAATGACAGAGAAAGAATTAATAAACATGCTGCAGCTCACACACTGGACAAGCTGAAAGTTCGCCATATTTATTGATACAGACCCTTGACTTGAATCAGATCGAAATATTAAAAAGATCCGAAAGAGCGTTTCCTCTGCTAGCTGTTTGACAACAGGAAACAAACAAGTGTCTCCCGAAGAAGAATAATAAAATTAACTGCATAGTAAATTAAAAAAATTAAAGTAACAATGTAAAATATTAACTAAAAAGAAAAATAAATAACAGTATAATTAAACACAGGGACAAGCACGAAAACTTAAAACAATCTTTAGAAAATTCCTTATTTCTGCTTTTTCCTAATGCAGTCCTAAAAGTAATAAAAGCAAATAAAGTAAACCCAATCATACAAATCAGACATTTATTTTATACATGGTAATTTTTTTATTCAGGAAAATGTTCCAATATTTATATATCTGTGAGCAGCAAAGATGTGAACCTCTAGGATTAGTATTTAATTTCAAGGTCAAATTAGAATTCATCTGATTTCAATCAATGGTATGACATAGGTTTCTTCGAGTGCCCTGTTTTATTTAAAGAACAGGGATATATCAAAGTCTGATGTTTTTGTAAAAGTGGATTATGGCAAAAACAAGGAGATTTTGGAGGACTTCAGAAAAAGAGTTATTGTTTCTCATTGGGCTGGAAAAGGTTACAAAACCATCTATAAAGTGTTTGGACTACACAAATCTATAGTCAGACCGATTCAGTACAAATGAAGAAAACTTTCAATTTAATTTAAAGCCATTGCTACTCTCTTCAGAACTGATCAACCAACAAAGATCACTCTAAAAGCAAGACATCTCATAGTCTGTTGTGTCAGAAAGAAACCCAGGGTAACTTCTAAGCAACTAAAGGCTTCTTTTACTTTGGCTATTGTTAATGTTCATGAGTCTGGCATCAGGTGAACTCTGAACATCCTTGGTGTGCATGCATTGCAAGGAGAAAGCCAATACTTTCCCAAAAGAACATTGCTGCCCAAGAAGTTTGCTAAAGATCACGTAAACAAGTGGGAGGACTATTGGAAAAATTATTTGTGGACGAATGAGACCAAAATAATAATTTTTGGTTTAAATGAGAAGCGTTTTTTTAAGGAAAGGAAAATACTGAGTTCCAGCATAATAACCTTATACCATCTGTGAAACATGGTGGTGGTAGTATCATGCGTTGGACCTGTATTGCTGCATCTGGGCAGGACAACTTGGCATCATTGATGGAACAATAAATTCAGATTTATACCAGTAAATTATAAAGAAAAATTGTAAAACATCTGTCCATGAACTGATCCATAGAATAGAAAATGGTTTTCTGATTCTCAATAGAAAATGGGTGATACACCACAAAAAAAGGCAAAGTACCCAAGTCTGTCCACCAAACAATGACTAAAGAGGAACAAAGAAAATGTATATATATATTTTTTAAATAACCATATTAACCATATATAACCAGTTTAACAATAACCATATTGAATAATTTTATCCTGGAACATTTTTTAAACATGGACATACATTTAAACATGTATTAGCATCAGAATTTGTAAACTACATTTAGGTTGTCACTGTAATTTTTAACCTTACATTTTATAACATTCTTGATTACTGGGGAGTTATATGTTTGTGTGTGTGGGGGGGGGGTGGGGGGGGGGGCATCCCTTTATTCATTTAACATCTGTTGGGTATGTGTGTTTGTTTATGTTTCTGTGTCTTTTTGTGTTTGTGGGGGAGGTCAGTCCTTCACTCATTTAATGTGTGTGTGTGTGTGTGTGTGTGTGTGTGTGTGTGTGTGTGTGTGTGTGTGTGTGTGTGTGTGTGTGTGTGTGTGTGTGTGTGTGTGTGTGTGTGTGTGTGTGACTGACAGTCATTTACACATATGTTTTTAACATCTGCTGTGTGTAGTGTGTGGGTTTTTAGGTATATGGGGGGCACATTCCCTTGCACAAATGTTTTTGAGTTTCAAACCAGATTTAGACTTTCAGTCAAATCCTATCATCATTAATTTTTGACATACATTATAAATGACCTTTGCCCTCAACCTGTCAACAAACAACATTTGACAACAAACAATTATATATACTGTATATACTGCTCAAAAAACTAAGGAAACTCTTAATCATCACAGTAGAACCCCAAGTCAATTAAACATCACAGATATCTTTGTAGTTACAACAGATGAACTGAAGAGGCAACAGCAAGATAATCATCCTTTGTGACTGATTTGGCTTTATTTGTTTAACCCAATCAGGCTTCTCCAGGATGGCACATCCATACTTTTGGTGTGTCTCCCCCACAAAGCTTCAAGGGCATGGAGGTAATACTGGCAGACAGGTTACACAAGGAGGGCAGAATGGGGCCATAGAACAGCAACAGCACAGCAGCAGGACTGGTATCTTCTCCTCTATGCAAGGAGGAACAGGAGGAGTACTGCCAGAGTCCTCTACAAAATGACCTCCAGCAAGCTAATAGTGTGCATGTTTGTGACCAAACTGTCAGAAACAGCATCCATGAGAGTGGCATGAAGGCTTGACATTCTCTAGTAGGACCTGTGTACAGTACACAGCCCAGCACTATACAGAGTAGTCAAAGTCAAAGTCAAGTTTATTTAGAAAGCACTTTTTTTTAAAACAACAAGTTTAAAACAAGTGTTTGTCAAAGTGCTGTACAAACAGAAAGTTAACATGGTTAATTAATACAAACACACAAATAAAAGAAAAATACTTAAGACACAATAATACAATAAAAGAAAGCAGCTCTCACATGGCATCATATGCCAGACTGTAAAAGTAAGGTTTTAGGGCAGATTTAAAGACCTCATGTGCTTGAGCCTGTCTAATATAGAGAGGCAAACTGTTCCAGAGCTTTGGGGCCACACCTGCAAAGGCTCAGTCCCCCCTGCTCTTCAGTTTCACTCTTGGAACAGCTAAGAGCAAATGGTCAGCAGACCTTAGTGCTTAGTGCCTGTCAATAGGCGAGCTGCTGCATTCTGGACCATTTGCAGTCGACCATTTGCAGAGTACACCAGAATTGACAAATCCTCCAGTGATACCCTGTTCCCGTTATGTTGCCTTTATTCCCGTTTATGACCAGGTTCACTTTACATTGGTGCAGTGTGCGGTGGGGTCCTCCTGTTGCATAATGCCTGGCCAGAGTGTGTAGGAAGTTTCTGGATGATGAGGGCAAAGATGCCATTGACTGGCCCTCACAATCACCTGACCTGAATACAAATGTATATCGGAGCCAGCTTGTAGCACCAGGATTGTCCAGGAGGCATTCACCCAAGGCATTCACATTTTTACTATTTATTTTGATTTTGTGTTTTGTGAGTAAATGTGACAGGACCCTATTGCTGGACATGGAATTTTTTGCTACATTTGCCACAACACATTGTTGATAACGCACTGGAACACTGCCTGTGTCATAATGTATTATGAAGTACTCAGAATCAGCAGAGGTGGTTCTAAAGGCATATGAGTTTGCAATTGCTGGATATAATCGATGATTAACCTGTATAAGGAAGGTTGCTCCTCCCAGGCTTGTGGATGAGGATGGTGATGAGCAGCCGATTCTTGCTGTTTGAAACTACTAACAGGTCACAGGGTTGCCCAGTTGCTTTGTGTGATAGTAGAGAAGACTTCACTGCACAGTAGTTAGCTGGCTGAGCTCCTTTATGTCCATGATGATGCCTTCTCTCTTCTTTATAAAGCCCCAGCAGTTCTTGTTTGCGACTAAACACCCCATCACGGGAGACCTGGTGAGACAGGACAGAGACAGGATTAGTGTGTGGGTGTGTTTCACCTTCACCCTCATGTTGGCTAACTGTCTGCCCTGAGCAATGCAGACCCTCTCTAGCTGAGGTGTCACCTCATTCTGCCTCCTCCAGCAGAAGTGACTCTTGGGCTTGGCTAATAAAGATTGTAAACACAGGAGGAGAGCTACGGGAAGTTTCTGGACGAACCCCACCAATAATAGCCACTCTCTGGTTGGCCCCTGGAAAAGGATCCGTGCGCAACAGGGCACCTTGTGGATATCATCGTGCACACAAAACACCACTATGGTCCCCGCGACCCTGTCTCAAGGCCCAGAACCAAAGGCCTCGCAAGAGTGTCTATTCTACTCAAGTCCAGGAGGCCTGTGACATGGTAGCTATTGATTTTGATAGTTGTGGAGGGCATCAAATGTCTTAAGGGACAGTCACAAATTCAGTAAATGCATTGCTCTAAAAACAATGATTTCTCATGATTAATTTGACTCATGCAATCTGCCATTACTATAATCTGCATTAAGCATACAATTTTTAAGTTTGTATACACTGTTTAATGAAATTAATATAAAACGAAATAAGATGTAGTATAATATAATATAATATAATATAATATAATATAATATAATATAATATAATATAATATAATATAATATAATATAACAGTTGTATACTTTTATATTCTCCATCTGAAAACCAGGGAAATGCAAACATTTGCCTGCAGCCATATGCATACAATATATGTTTTTGTATAATAGGTCATTTCTGAGCCATGTGGTACTTATATAAATTTACACTCTATGCATGCAGGGACTGAATACAGATTCCCAGTGAGATGATGGAAGCTTGGCAGCATTTCTTAATTTTGGCTGCAGTTTTTACTTTCAGGACTGTGGAAATAGCTGAAGCATAGCTTTAATGACTTTAGGAGCCCATTATAACTCTAATATATTATATAATATAATAATAAGGGCAACAGTTTGAGCAAAATTTAAGCAAAATATTGCAGCTGCAAGTGAATGCAATTGCTTTCTTTCATTCTCATTCTCAAACTGTACAACCATCTGCTTATGCTCATGTTTGTAGAGTTACACTGTTGACATACTGTATGAGTTGATTGATTGTCTTTCCTCATAGTTAATTTGCATCTGCCATTTATCAGTATGTCAGTTACAGTTGCTCAGTTGTATAAAATTAGATAAAATGGATGAGAACATTTGCCAAATGTAACACTGCAAAATGAATCTAAAGCCTAATTCAGAAACTACTATGAATTATTTATAAATAACAGATATATTAATGTGTAGTTATGTGAGTCAGAAACATATCACCTTGGGTAATGTTTAATATTACATGTTTATTAATAGTATTAAATATTAAATATTATTTGGGGTTTAAAAGGAGAAATCTCCCAATCATATATTAGTGTGTACAAATATATTAGCCTATTTGTACATTTGTGTATATATTTGTGTCATCTTGCTTATCAGCCCAAATTCATTCATTCATTCATTCATTTTCTACCGCTTATCCGAACTGCTCGGGTCATGGGGAGCCTGTGCCTATCTCAGGCATCATTGGGCATCAAGGCAGGATACACCCTGGATGGAGTGCCAACCCATCACAGGGCACATACACATTCTCATTCACTCACACACTACGGACAATTTTCCAGAGATACCAATCAACCTACCATGCATGTCTTTGGACCTGGGGAGGAAACCGGAGTACCAGGAGGAAACCCCCGAGGCACGGGGAGAACATGCAAACTCCACACACACAAGGCGGAGTCGGGATTCGAACCCCCAACCCTGGAGGTGTGAGGCAAATGTGCTAACCACTAAGCCACCGTGCCCCCAGCCCAAATTCAGTAACAACCTAATTTAAAAACTGGGTTTGTGAGGGTATAAGGATATTAAATAATGCAACAAAATCTCTTTCAAATGAAATTTTACCATTTTGAATAATCAACCAAGTCAAGATGGATAAAAGGAAATTGTATTTTTGCAGAGTAACAGCTCACTGCAATTGTTCAGTAACTGCTTGCAAAATGACCCATCACACTGACAAATACACTGTGTAGACAGTGGAAGAGCCCTTAAAATGCTGCCCAATGCACAACAATACATTCTGGAATATGCTCATTTTGCACTCTCTTTGTTGTCTTCATGTGATAATTTGCTCCTTTGCTGTTCTATACACATTTACTTTAGATTTATACATTTATTTTAGATTTTTTGCAATATATGTTATTCAACTGTATGTAATAATAATAATAATAATAATAATAATAATAATAATAATAATAATAATAATAATAATAATAATAATAATAATAATAATAATAATAATAATGCATTTTATTTCATGGCACCTTGCAGAACACCCAAGGTCACCTTACAAGCAATATACACATCACTGCGTAAAACAAAACACACAAACAAACAGCATATACATATAAAGTGCATTTAAGTCTCAATAAAACATGTTATAAGAAAGCCTGTATAAAAAGATATGTCTTAAGATGCGTTTTAAAAGTCAACAAGCACTCGCTACTGCGAACATCGAGGGGAAGAGAATTTCATAGGCACCACAAGAGAAATTGAAGATGAAGATCTAAGTGCACGTGAAGGAGTGTAAACCTGGAGAAGTTGAGTAAGGTATTGTGGATTATGCAAGATTATGAAGTGCCTTATAAGTGAGTAGCAGGATTTTGAATTGAACTCGATATTTTACTGGAAGCCAGTGCAATTGCTGGAGAACTGGAGAAATGTGATCAGTATAAGGTGTTCTAGAGAGAACACGAGCTGCAGAATTTTGAACCAGTTGAAGCTTATGCAACAATTTGGAGGGAAGAAGAGCATTGCAGTAGTCTATACTGTACGTGAGGTGACTAGTGCGCGAATGAGAACTGCAGTATTATTATTTGAAAGAAAGGGACGGAGATGATTAATGTTGCGCAAATGGAAATATGCAATCCGTGTTATATTATTAAGTTGAGGTTTAAAAGATAGTGTGCTATCCATGATGACACCCAAACTTTTAACTGGAGAGGAAGGACAGATTGCACTATTGTCAATATGTAAAGAGAAACAGATTTAGATTTATATTTAGATTTAGACACAACAGATCTAGTGCCAACAAGCAGAGCCTCAGTTTTATTGCCATTTACTTTCAAAAAGTTTGCTCAGAGCCAGTCTTTAATTTCAGCTAAACAGCTTGACAAAGACGGCAGAGGAAAAGAACTGGTGGGTTTGGCAGACAGGTAGAGTTGGGTTACCATATTTCCATATATACCATATTTCCTTAAGATATCACCAAGAGGAAGCAAATATATAATGACAAGAAGTGGGCCCAAGACAGGACCCTGTACAGACCGATTGAAAGCTAAACTAGAATGTCACAAAATCAAACTAGAATGTCAAAAATATATAATATAATATCTCTAGTATAATCTTGAATGTGTCTACTGTCATCCAGTATACATTTTATCAGTGCTGAACATCTTGAAGATTAGATATCAAGTTTAGTCACTTTAACTCACTCCTATTATAATTACAACCTGGAAATAACATACATCAGCAACATGAAAGATTTTATTTATTGAAGCAAAATGTGATGGTAAAATGCAGGTAAGATATTCCTTTTAATGAAATAGCAAAAGGTAGTTTCTCTGAGGACTCATTTTAATCTCCTCCAGGGAGGAATGTAATAATCTCTATTCGTAGTAATATATTTCTCCTCCCTTTCCAGGTGCTATTGATCGCCACTGTGTCCCAGATCCAATACAAGTTTCATTTATCAAGAAACAATTTGGGAAATGTAACAATAGCTGTACAGTTTGCAAAAAGATTATTATTTCTTTTCCATCACTTCTGTACTTGATTAGTTTTTCATTGTGCAGTACAATGGATTCTGTTTAACAGATTCTAACTGTAATTTTTATGGGAAGTAATTATTATTATATTTTTATTAGGAGAAGATAAAAAAAATAGTACACAAACTCGCACAGACACAGTGAAAGATGAGTATTATTCCCACATGGTAAAGTGATATACTGTAAGTGTGATGTATGTATACTGTAGCTGTGACATGTTTAGTATTAAAGTATGATTATTAGTACAGAAAGGGTTTATGCTAGGCAGAAGCTCAGGCAGAAGCATTTTACCACTTAAACCTGCACACACATTTTCAATCACAAGTTACCATATCTGGTGTTAAAAATAAAATTATATTGTCTATAGTGTGCATTTCTGTATGTTAATGTCTGAAAGAGTGTACACTCGCTGACAAAATTCTTTCCAAGTTGTAGGAACAACAAATAATAACTTGACTTCTAGTTAATCATTTGGAATCAGAAGTGGCTTATATGAAAGGCAAAGGCCGTTAGATTACGGTTGTTTCACCAAAATAAAATCTTATCATGCCTTGATTTTTAATTATTTGATTAGGACAGAAAGGTCAGACTTTGCTTAGACAAAAGACTTGTCACTTAACAGAAATAATGTACAGTACAGAACATAAAGTCACGGTGCAGTGGAAAAAGAATTAATATTGTGTATGAATCCAATGAGCTTAGAGGACAGCATCTGTTATGGTAGACAGAGGGAGAGGACAATGGAGTAACAACCAGATGTATTTATTGTCACATACAAAATAAACCAGGTAGATCGTATGAACGATAGCAGGGATGCTGATAATGGTGCAGGTGAGAGACGCAGACAAGACTTTCCCGAACTGGACAGATGACGGGACGAAGACATCGATCATGACGAGAGCTGAAAGAGACAAATAATCCACAAAAGGTTAGAGTCAGGTAGGTAATAACAATACACGCGGAAGCGATGTATGTATTAAGGAGACTGGATTTGGAATGAATGTATGAGCGGTCCTTAAATACTGTGAGCAGGTGATTAGGAACAGGTGACTGTAATTAGCAGTCAGGTGAGGCGGAGCGTTGCGGGAGAGTGAGTGTGGAGCCTGGCGAATCTGTAACAGCATCCATACGTCTCTGCAATGAATCAAATAATTTATTAATAAAATCATTTGGAATGGCAAAGAAAGCATTCTTGCAGGACTCCCAGAGTTCATCAAGATTCTTTGATTTCATCTTCAATCCCACCTCCTTCATCTTACCCAAGACATGCTCTACCATAGTTCATATCTGACCTTGTCAAGGATGAACAAAATCCTGGAGCACCTTGAGCTTCTTTGCTTTCAGGAACTTTGATGTGGAGACTGAAGTATGAGAAGGAGCACCATCCTGCTGAAGGTTTTGCCTTCTCCTGTGGTACTGTATGTAATGGGCAGCAAGAATGTATTGATACCTCAGGCTGTTGATGTTGCCATCCACTCTGCAGATCTCCTCCACGCCCCCATACTGAATGTAACCCCAAACCATGATTTTTCCTCCACCAAACTTGACTGTTTTCTGTGTGAACCTTGGGTCTATTGGGGGTTCCAATAGGTCTTCTGCAGTATATGCGACGATTGGGATGCAGATCAACCTTCTGCCACTTTTCCACAGTCCATCCTTCCTGCAAGCTGTGGGTCTTCGCAAATGCGACAAAATTTTTTAGTTGTCTTCTGTGTAATGCTGGTTTCTGGTGATCAGTTGTTATGTAGCTCTGCTACAGTTGAAAAAGGGGTGGCCCTGGGCCCTGGCCCTTCATATAAGCCACTTCTGATTCCTAATGATCAACTAGAAGTCAAGTTATTATTTGCTGTTCCTACAACTTGGATAGGTGACAAGACTTTTGTCAGGGAGTGTGCACATGAACATGTGCGTTTACACTTTGTATAGTGTGTGTTCTTGTGTTGGTGGTATGTGCTCCTTTCTGACTAACTAAACCTGATTGCATGGATAAGGAGACCCTCTGATCCCATGTGGCTAAGCTTTCGTACACACATCAGAGCAGGTCAGGCCCTCTAGCTCAAAGGCAAGATGGTGGGTCAATAGCCAGCCATTACATTGCACTTTGCAGAATAACTTGCACATAGAGAGCCCTTATTTCCTGACTCTTCTTCTAATATAACCTAACCTGACCTAATATTTTAAATCAATTAAAAACCTTCTGACTTTGATTGAAAACCCCAAATAGGAATGGTTTTAAAGCTGATTTTACCTAAGGTGACCGAGTACCAATATTTTGTTACATCTGCCAAAAAAATATAGCATAACTATACCACTTCCAAGAAGCCATTTGTCCTAAACCTGACCTGTTGTTAGCCAAGTACTGTATTTGACATTGATGATGCACATTTAAGGGGTGATTAGGTGAAAGTCCACTTGTTGAAACATTGGGTTGATGAGGCACAAATCAATTAGAGCTTGGCTGACGCTGTAGCATTGTATTAAGTTGATTGAATCAAGTCACATATGATGAGGACTGACTATTTACTATTAAAAAAATGCAACAACAGCATGATGTTTTGTCTCAGGCATTCAGTAATTAATTTTAGTAATTAATTATCTTGATGTTTATATCTAATAACTTAGGAAACTGGGTTCAGGGTTTAAAAAGAACATGACCTATTTATTTTAATATATGATACTATATATTATTTTATGTGTTTTGTTTAAATAGTCAGTTCATAATTGTGATTTCATATTTTATTTCATAATGGAATAAATAACACAAAACAAGAAATGTTGAAACCAACCCATCCAACATTCAAAATTAATGTAAATTAAAATCAAGGTCTAAATCCTGTTACACAATTTTTTCAAATACCTTTATTTATTTTTTTTCCTGGTGTTGTGAGGATTGGCAAAATAATTGAGATACACTATATTGCATTAACCTAGTAAGCTTTAGTACAGAATTTTATTTTTTCTTTATTATTTTTATAATTCTTTTTATATTATATATATATTTTTTTTAATAAAATATTTGATATTATTTTTCTGAAGTAACAAATTATTTTTTGGCTTTTTGTTTAGAATGTAAAAAAATAAGAAAAGTATTGGTTAGTTGATGTCTTTGCTACAGACTAACAATTATATTATACAGCTACCACAGCACTAGCCTGCAACTGATTTCAGTTCCACTTTAATTTTACACATAATATCATGGGGAAGAAAAGGAAAAATGTGACTCATCCACTGACAACAATGAGCTGACCAACATGACAGTTTCTTCAATTAATTTCTGGACTGAAATAGTTCCTGGAACTAATTTTAGCTTTTATACAGTTGGAAGAAAAGTCACAGGTTTGGAGACACCTCAGCCTTATAAAGCTTCTCACTGAAGTTATGTTTCAAAGTAGGAATTGTCTTAATTAAGGACATATACACACATGCCAACACCTACACAAAAATTCATTTTCTCCTCTTCTCCCTTCTCTATTTTATTTCACAACTTTAACAAGTAAGGGGGCACGGTGGCTTAGTGGGTAGTCCCCGTGACCCGAGTAGTTCGGATAAAGCGGTAGAAAATGATTGAGTGAGATGAGAACTTTAACAAGTAATAAAAGAAGTCACAGAAAATAAATGATAAATTGTTTCAGAAGAAAAAAATATATTTTCATGTTCAAATTAATTGAACTATATTAAACACAGTCTTAAAATTTAATTTGATAAACATTACACCTTTAAGTTAACCAAAACTATTCCAAAAATAACCTTTATCAAATAATGCTTTTAACAAAACAAAATTTGTGAATTATTGCCCATTAGAAATTCTTATAAACATAATATAACTAAGGCACATTTCACTTTTTAGGAACTCTTAAATTGTCAGCCATGACTAGGATAAATGACTGCAATTCCCTGCAATGAACTAGTGTGCCAAGTTGTGAGCTGTGAGATATACTTTTGCGACACACTTTAAACTGTCTGCAGGTTATACTGTGAATTTTTCATAACACTGCAGACCCAGCAACCAGCAAGCACGCAAGCTTGCACACACACACACACACACACACACACACACACACACACACACACACACACACACACACACACACACACACACACACACACACACACACACACACACACACACACACACACACACACACAGCAAGACAGAGAGATGCAATGCAACCAGTGCCTGTGACATTTGCTTATCAAATCATTTCATATTGGAGCAATACATCACTGTCATGCCATCTATTACTATTCAGCAGCCAAAATAAGGAGTTACTTGTGACAGAAGTTGGTGTTGCAAATAATGGAAATTAATCCTAATTTAACCACGGTTGTTTCCACAAAAAAATCTTTTTTTATCTCCAAAGCTATATCTGAGAAGCAGTGTACAGTAAGTGATGAACACAGTCTGTGTTGTCAGGTTAATTTAGACTTGAAAAAATCAATACCTCCCCAAGGTAAAAAAGGCAGCAAGTAGAAAGACTGGGAGGATACATCAGTTTCTCTGCATGATTATGGCATTTTAGTGTTTGAAGTTACACTTTTTTGAATTACCCCTAAATCAAGGCTAAGAAGCAAATTTTATTTGTCACATTAGGATTACACTTACTGTAGTCTGGTATTGCTGTTGGCTGGTTATACTGTATACAGTATAGGGTATAACTTTGTTTGGTTTGCATTTTGCCTCACTTTATATATATATATATATATATATATATCTATATATCTATATATATATCTATATATATATCTATATATATATAGATTTATATTGAGTGTGTGTGTGTGTGTGTGTGTGTGTGTGTGTGTGTGTGTGTGTGTGTGTGTGTATGTGTGTGTGTGTGTGTGTGTGTGTGTGTGTGATCACACAAGACACAATTATGTTTGTGAGAGGAAGTGGAAGAAAAAACAAGATGTTTACAAAAACTCCAGTTATGTCCCCAGCAAGTGGGGCATGACATTTATCATACACAATCCCACAATTCCCAGAAACTGCACAAATCCCAAAATTTTTCTCATAAACAATCGCTTCTACCATAGTTCATATCTGAGCTTGTCAAGGATGAACAAAAAGGAAACGGACTGTCTAGAGCTGGTCTGCTGTGCTTGGGAACACCAGTTGTAAATGAGATAATCAATATAGAACAGAGCTGCCTCCAATGGAAGAAATCAGAACAAAGCAAAGGCCGAAAATACATAGTCAGAGCAAGAATATAAATTTTGTAAAAAAAAAAAAAAAAAATGGAAAGAAAATTGGTAGAGAATAATTTTATTTGCTAACTGCCAGTGCAATTCCAGGAAGTGAATTCCAGTCTGAGGACTCTCACAACTATTTTAGTTCCCATATGTAGTTCCCAAGTAGGAACAGTTGTTTCCACCAAATACTGACAATGTCATCAGCAATGTACTAAAGCATTACTTCCAGATAACATTTCACAATATTTACTGTCTTCAAAAAAATGCTTGCACTATTGATCTGTGGTATAGCTCACCATAATATAATAAATAAAGTAATACATCAATGAGAAATAAAGAGGATGGAGCTTATGAGAGTCCTGGTTGTTTGTACATCACATTTTTTATTGAAAGTGAAATTTGAAAGTGACGTGACATACGGCTAAGTATGGTGACCCATATTCAGAATTTGTTCTCTGCGTTTAACTCACCCAAAGTGCACACACACAGCAGTGAACACACACACACACCGTGAACACACACCCGGAGCAGTGGGCAGCCATTTATGCTGCGGCGCCAGGGGAGCAGTTGGGGGGTTCGGTGCCTTGCTCAAGGGCACCTCAGTCATGGCCGGACCGAGACTTGAACCCACAACCTTAGGGTTAGGAGTCAGACTCTCTAATCATTAGGTCACGACTTCCGCCAAATATGGAATATGGAATAATAAATGTAGATAAGCAAGATAGAGAAAAAAGATTATCAAAGGATGAAGAATGACTCAAAGCAACTGGTTTCATTGTCTTTTAAACAATCAAACCTAAATATCTGGCACTGTACAATACATAGTGAAACCAAACAACATTCCTCCATGACCACATTTATTCGTTTATTAATGAATTATTATTATTTTTTTAATTATTATATTATTTATTTAGTGCTTTATCTCAGATTGTGCCTGTGAAATGTTCAGAAGTGATCAAAAGTTTTTCGATTTCGCAACCAATAACCCACTCCTCCAAAAAAAATGCAGTCTTCAAATATTTTAGTTTACTGCAGAGTTTGTGCATTGGAATACAAAGAACCTATAGTTAAGTTGCTATTGGGCAAGAAAAAAGAAAGAATTTAAATTGTTTTAGATAAAAACTTGAAAGAGAGAGTAGAATAGTTAACAATTGGTGATGTGGATCCTGAGGACAACCACACTGTTCAAGTGAATTATGTGAAATATGGAAGAAAAAAGCTCATGAAAAAGCATAGCCATCTTCATTAAATAGAAAGAAACGATAATATTTGCTAGATGCCTTAAATTAATGCAGGTGTTTTATTATTACATAATTATTACAAAATCCAAAAAAATATTTGAACACAATTAAAATGCTTCCAAAAATATACAAATATTTTTGGAAGCACTTGAATTGTATGTGTTAAAATATATATATTTTTTGATTTTGAAAATATTTGATGTATGTAAGCACTTTAATGGGAGATGGAAAAATAATTTTACACTTGCCAATTTCTGTATTGATACTTAAAATTAAATTAAAAATGGCTGATATATGAGCTATTATTCACTCAGTCTGCCCCATCGAAACTAAAGTTAACACTTACATGATTTTAACACAAATTATACAGAATCTATAAGCAAAAAATAAATGTTTCATATCTTCTGTCTAGTAGTAGGTGTACAGTAGCTGCTGCAAAACTGATTATGTTCCCTCAGGTCATAGATGTTAAAAGACAGACCAAGTTTGGTATCAGTAAGCATTGCAGAGACATAACATAGCTCACTGACATATTTGTAATGCGTTATACTCAACATTATACTCAACCATTATACTTGGTGAATCAAAAATATTGGTCTTCTTTATTTTTATTTTGTGAAATGTAAAGAAATTAGAAAATTGAAACTATAATAAAATACAAATAAGTAATAAAAATAAATAGAGTAACTGCAATGTGAAGAATAACTCTCCAGTCACTTGCAGCTTTTGCTCTTTCATGCAGATATACAATTAGCCAATTATGTGTTAAGGCAGAGGCGGGAAACGAACCGTTTAATATCGTTAAATATCTTCTGTTAAAATTCACATCAAATATTGGAAAAAGTGGGGGTGATGGAGGAATAGTTCTTTGGATGGGTTTTTTTTGGATCGTTTTTCTGTTCTTTCCCGAGGGCTGCTAAGAACCCATTGATGATGCTGAAATCGTTTACAAAGAAAGCAGAATTGAACTAACCCTTAGTGCTGGCTACAATCCATAGAGGGTTACCAGATTAGGCTCAAATCTGCGAAAAATGTTTTTTTATTTTTTTTTATCATATTTTGCAGTACATATTACACTGTGATAGTGCATATCATTGGGTGTATTTAAATACAAATGTTTAGAGAATTATTTTGATTTGTAGCCGTTATCTAGCAGGATACGGCCACTTCAATCTGGCAACCCCGAAGTGGAGGCTGAAGAGGAGGAGAGTCAGAGCACTGACTCACTCTGCTGTCAGCCCAGAATGAGCTGGATTCCCAGGTTATATAATAAAATAACTTTATATTATAATATTATAGAAGGAGTTGGATTCCAATGGAAATATAATATAATAACTTAGGGAACTTGGGTCAGCGCACTTGACCGAACTTGGTCACAGCGACACTGGAGCGCTTTCTATCCAACACTCACCACTGCAGTTCGCCTTCAGCTCCTTAGAGTCCCAGCAAACACAACATTACCTGCATTGACATGTATTCAAATGACAGGTAAGTAAATTGATTTGATAACGTACATCTATATTTATAGTTTGGTGATTAGAAGACCAGTTTAAGAGAAAAATGTGAACACTTTTTCCTGTGCGAGTAATCTTTCATGATTTTATGATTATTTGTTATGATGAACATGTGTCACTGTGATTCACATGTAGCACACAGATGCGGATAAAGGCGACGATGTTCAAATTCACGTTTATCTGGTTGATGGACTCTTTAACGTATGTCCGATTTCCATCAACAATCGAGCAGGTTAAATAGTCTATAGCCTTGTGGTTTGGTCATTAATACAAGGCTCATGATGCACCCACCGAATTAAAACAATTATAATTTGGCTGATATAATCTTGTGATATTCAAGGCATTGGTTCATATTCGTTTAAATATTCGATCATTTTTGGTTTGTAACAAAACAATCTATACACTGGAACTGTTATTTTCTGTGATCACTTAGTGTTTTCTCTCCGTTCTCATGTGCGCATTTGCTGTTATGGAGTTTGAAGTGTACACAGGTCTTATGAATAAGATTTTTTTAAACGATTCCTAGAATAATCGCATGAAATCTTTTTTTTTTTTTTTTTTTTTTGATCCGATCTAAACACGCAGACACCATGAAAAATAACGGACCTTGACATTAATGCCACATAGTGCACTAGAGAAAGAGGCGTCCTCCTGTTATAGTAAGCCGATTGGTTTGGATAAAGGCCAAATCCTCATACACCAGAACTAAATAGTGTATTATAACAAGAACAAGCCCTGAACAAGACAGCTTTCTGCGTGTATGGAGACCCTTTAGCTTGCAGTTAGTATAAATAAATAAATAAATAAATAAATAAATAAATAAATAAATAAATAAATAAATAAGGCTTTATAAAGCAAATTCTAGGGTATAGATTATGTATTAACCATATGTTATTTATTAACTCAGAAATCACAATTATATTTACACATGATACAATTATTTCTGAGGAAATGTCGAGCTTAATACAAAAAAACAGGTGCTAAACTGAGCCTTTTTGGTACAAACGCATCTCACTGGGTAAACAACCTCAAAGAATTCCCTTTGGGGCAACATTTTAACCCTCAAAAATTGGATTTTAATATTATATTATTATTTTAGCTGATATTAACGTTATATTATATATCCATATAATATTTTGTACGTGATCATTTTAGGTCAAAATAATGACTTTTTTTATATTTTGGTACTGTTTATTTAGAATGATATCAGCTTTGAATGACATAAACTGAGATAAGAATCAGTATGAATATTTATTTTTTGCAAAATCCGAGCACAGAACAGAATAAGATACGAAGTGTCAGTCATCATCAATATTTCCTTTCCACCAGACATGTTGATTTAGCTTAAATAGTTAGAAAGGAACTCCAGAGTTCATATCTGGGGATTATTTGCAGATTCATTCTCCAAAGAACATAGCAAACAGAGTAATGGCATGCTGCTTACTGCATTGCAGTGCACTCTGAAATAATGCAATTATTATATCATAAAAACCTGCATTTAAAAAAATCAAATGTTGTTTACGTTATTGATACTGACTGTACACAAAGCGACCCTTACTACCCATGGAAAAGAATAAATGAATGATTAGGATCACTGTTTAAATCCTGGCACTTCTGCACTCTCAGACAGCATTTTCTAGAGAGCCATAGACTAGCACTTTAAATCAGAAAAGGCTTCATTGTCTGCAAGCCTTTCAGCTGATGTGCAGAAGTCACAGTGTCCTCCAAAACCCCATGCTGTGTTGATATCATTTCATCCTGTCATTTCAATGGTCAATGGTCAAAGACGCCACCTCTTCCCTTTTTATTAAACTCATTTCACAATTACTACTGATATCAAAAGGGACTTCTGCCATCAATTTAGCAGTATGTTTAAAAGATAAAAGTTGCTGCAGAATTGGCCACTATGCTCCAAAGTGATAAGCACAAAGCAGATAGGATACAAAGCACATAGCCATAGGATAGCTCTAAGATTATCATCTCACCTGGTTTTTCTTTCACTTCTGATCAATAACTAAATAAACATCTTGGGAAGTTAGAAAGCAATATTGGAAAAATGTATGTTTACTCTCTTTCCTCTTCTGAGTAGAATAAGCCGGAATTTTATTTTTATTTGATGTTGGCTCATTTCATTCATAACTGTGTCTGCCAAGTCTGGTGTGAATAATAATAGTAATGTGCTATGCAGTACATATGGCAGGTGTTTACTGCTGGGGGACCAAAACAGTAATTGAAGTGAGTCTTTCGGAGATGCTGTTCTGCATTTTTCATTATCCATTTGAGAGAATGAAGGAATCTGAAAGGATTTTTTCACCTGCCCTCCCTTTCCTGAAGGGTTAGCAGTTCTAAATTAAAGCATGTTTGGGTGAATTTTTAGGGAGTGGAAAACACACCACAGAAGTGAGCAAATAAAGAAATATACTGTAGGCAGAAACGAAAGGCAGCATGGTGGTTTGACTCAGACAAAATCGGCCAACTGAGCTCAGTAACAGCTGATGTGACAGTGCAGAACCCCCGCTGATGGAAACTTGCCAGGGAAGAATAAAGGTCACGTTCTGGTTAATGCTGTGATGGAAGATTCTTAAGAAAGAAGAGAAAGAAGGATCGTCAAACAGAGATAGAAAATTAGTGGCTTCTACCTACTTCGACTTTGGACAAGTTGCCAACACTGATGATTTTTTTCATTCTATCAATTTCTTTCAGTGGTGTGGAGGAGAAGGAATGAGAGTATTTACAGAAAAACCCCAAACATTAGGATATGAAGAGGGGGTGGAAGTCATCAGGAAATAGCATACAAATACTCAGTATAAATTTTGGTATGAATACCATTAATAAAGAGATTCAACACAAATTTTATTAGATGGAATACATTTTTTTTAGAGCATTAAACTATTTTATAAATATATAGATATAATAGAAAATAGAAAATAGAGCTCACCTAATTCTGACAGTAAACCTAAATTTACTGTATATTACAAATAACTCACAATAATAGATTACTGTAACCCACAGCAGCATAATTTGACATTATGTCATAGCATAAAGACAATTATTGAAAAAAAGCAACTACAAATACAGTTTTTTACAGTTTTTGAATAAGTTGTTTAAAAAAGTTTACATTGTTTGAAACTGACATTAACAGTCTTATCATAGTAAGATAAATAGTAATACCAGAATCTTTATTGAACTCCACTTCAGTGTACTTCCAGTTACAAACATGGACACTATGGACCGTTCCATGCCGTGTTCATTGTCACATTTACAGTCAAATACTGATTGCACACACCTGGACTCCTACTGGACATCTGCTCACGCATATCTTTAATAACCTTCACCTGGACTTTCACTTCATGAAGTATTCTTTCAGCTCTGTGTATTTACTTGTACCAAATGTACCAACCCTTCTGTTCATGTTTGTTGTTTTTGAGTTTTGACCCTAGCTTGTTATCTTGTTTCTGGATTTTTGCCTTTATCTTGTATACTCTGTTTGCTCATCACCTGACCAACTACCTGATATTTTTTTTGACCTTTGCCTAGTGAGTTGGATTTGTTTGATGTTGACAGTTGTCACTGTCTGACAAGTCTGTAAAATATGCTACTGAACTGTTATACTTGCGTTTTAAAATGCACTTGCTTTTGGAAGTTGTAATGGAGCAACTAACTGGTGAAACATGAATATATGCTATTTAATTAGCATGAATCAAAAATAGTTGGAATTTAATATTTCAGCTCAGCATTAGTATATATTTATTTAATAGTTATGATGCATTAGGGTTATAAAGCAATTCTTTTTTGTGAATGCTTCCCAGAAGTAGAGACAGATTTGTAAGACAAGGTTGCTGGGGATACTAGAAGTGACTTAGTGTATTCACCTTCACGTGAAGATCACTATAATAACAGAAAAAAATAATTACTAGAGATTACTATCAAAATCATCAAATGAAATCTCCTAACTGGTGTAGAGACTGCATGTATTATTGTGGCTGTGTTAATCAATAAAGTTCTAATCTGATTGCCAGTTCATTTGGTGAGAGCTTGGACAAAAACGGCATACAAATGAGAAGAATATCACTTAGTTCTCTGGAGAGGGAAATGCATCGGCTCTCAAAATGCTAATGGATTTTTACAAGTATTCTCCTTGATGGTTAATCTGGCAATGTTCATGCATATCGCTGCTGAGATCCATAAGATTCCCCTGCCAGGGTAAATTTTCTAATTCTGTTGCTTTCAGTTTATGTTTTTCTATTGTATTTGCTTTGATACCCACTAAAATGGAAAGCAAATTATTAAAGCCATAAACATGTGTTTTCTCATCTAACAGAGTCTGCCGGATTTTGATAAAAATAGTATTCCTGTTTTAAAATCCAACTGAGGCATTTGAATTGAGTGTAAAAGTGGTTTTAAAACCAACATCAAGGTTTTCTGGTGGCCTGCAATTCACAGCTCCTAAGAAAGCCGAAAGCAAAAATGTCTTAAAAAATGGATGTGTGCATGAAATCACATGTAATTAATAAATTATTAATAATACACAATGTACTTTGAAAAATTACTAGCTGTTTTGGGGGTATTGAACAATGTAATGTGAACTGATAAGAAATACACACACACACACACACACACACACACACACACACACACACACACACACACACACACACACACACACACACACACACACACATTTTTTTTAAAAACCACTATGTACAATTTTTAAAACTTTCAGATGTAAGTAATGAAACATTAAATTAAGCAGGTAAATGAGGCAAAGCCTGGAGAAAAAAAAATTGCTGATAACTGCCAGAACTGAAGCTGAATATGTTTGGCTTTTATCTGAAAATCTTTGTCCTTCATCCAGTTCATACAGGTATTTTAAGAAAGGTCATATGATTCATATCAGAGAGTTGATTCTTCTATATTTGTAAATGACCCGAAGAAACATTTTATTGATCTGGGACAGGTGAAAGTCTATGAGTGATAGAGATGTTTTGTCAAGTATAGATTTGTATGGCTTAACAAACACTTAATGTTCATCTTTAGGCAATCCCATCTACGGTATTTTGCAAATACAAATTCACATTCATCAACATACAGCTCAGTTCTCACACTAAATGAATTTCACATTTCCTGAATGTTTTTAATGTGATTCTGTGATTCATTTAATGTGATTCATTTAGCTTAGAAACATTTCATTACTGTTAAACATTTCTTTTGTGTTACACGACATACAGTATAGTGGTCAACTAGGAGGAAAGCAAGAAATAAGCTTGAAAAGCATGCACATAGGCTCTCATATAAACCTTCATAAACTTTAATCAGCTTAGAAGTTCTGATAATTCTGTATAACCAAATGTTCCAAAATACATTATAATAATACATAATATAATAATAATAAATAAATAAATAATAAATAAGTCTCATTATAGTGTTCAACTTCTGTCTATATGTGTTTTAGGGAGGATCATCTGCTGGCATAAGTTCTATCACAGAACATCCTAAGTGCCTTATACTGGAGCCAGGCCAAATCCAGGGAGGCTGAAAAATGACATGCCCTTTGTCCAAAAATAGTTGCCAGAAAAGTTACTGCAAAAGGTTTATTATACAAGAGTGAGTATATTTCACCACATATTTAGCCCATTTACGTGGTAATGAACAAGTAAACAGTGCTTTGTGGACTTTCGTTACACATAAATTACCATGAAACAGGATTATATATTTATGATAAATAAACAATATTTAGACAATTAAAACAATAAAGACTTTAAGAATTAGAACAATCTGTAGTTTGACTTGATATTTAGATGTATCCAGATAACTAAGTATTCAAAATATACTCTGACTGTGAATAATGTAAAAACACTCAAAAGAAATGTACACCTTGTTCATGATTTGTTTATATTAAGTTTTTCTGACTTTATTACAAAAATGTTTAGTTTCATTTTTGTATTTCTGCATGCACCATAAATTTTCCTGAGAGTAAATAGATAAAAATCTAATAATCATAGACATCATGTCATGATGAAATAACACAACAGGTTTAATTTTCATTTGTCTCTTAATAGCTGTCAGCTGGAGATCAAAATGTAAATGCACTGATGCCCTTGGACTGCAGTTAGCTCAGCATCTGATATTTAAAATCTTGTTGCGGACCATTGAAAGAAATGCAGTGATAAGACAAAGTAAATTAGTGCAGCGTGCCTATTCATCAGACCATCACCAAATGAAGTTGATTTTTATTGCGGAGAACATGACTCCATGGATTCAGAACTGCTCAAACTGTAGCCAAGCCCTGGTCATGGAGCTGAACATCACAAAGGCTATTGTTCTGAGCTTTGTGCTATCTATTTTTGTTATATTTGGAGTACTGGGCAACATCTTGGTAATCTTGTCTGTGGCTTGCCACCGCAGCCTTCGGACGGTCACACATTATTTTATTGTAAACCTGGCAGTGGCTGACCTCCTGTTGAGCTCCACCGTGCTTCCATTCTCTGCCATTTTTGAGATGCTGGGCCGCTGGGTATTCGGCAGAGTCTTCTGCGATATCTGGGCTGCAATGGATGTGCTTTGCTGCACAGCATCTATAATGAGCCTGTGTGTTATCTCTGTGGACCGCTACATCGGAGTTAGTTACCCACTACGCCACCCAGCCATTGTGACTGAGAAGCGGGCGTTGTTGGCACTTATGGGAATTTGGGCTCTGTCCATTACCATCTCCATTGGACCACTATTTGGGTGGAAAGAGCCAGCACCAGAGAACGAATATGTGTGTAAAATCACAGAGGAACCTGGCTATGCCATTTTCTCTGCAGTGGGCTCTTTCTACCTCCCCCTAGTGGTTATACTGGTTATGTACTGTCGTGTATATGTGGTGGCCCGCAGGGAGACGTGCAGCCTTAGGAAAGGACACAAAACTGAGAAGGCTCACCATGCAGAAGCAGTGACATTACGGATACACAGAGGCAACACTTCTGTGGTGGAGGAGGAAACGTTGAGGAGTCGCACTCACTTCACAATCCGCCTACTTAAGTTCTCCAGAGAGAAGAAGGCTGCAAAGACACTGGGCATTGTGGTGGGGTGTTTTGTTCTCTGCTGGCTGCCATTCTTCCTGGTTCTGCCCATTGGTGAGTTTCAGGTTTCTTTGTATTGGTTAAAAAATGTAAAAAATATAACCCCTCAATGTCCCAACTTAATATTCACGTACTCCTATTAAATTTACAATACCAATATAAATTCGCTTAAAAGACCTCTTAGCGAGGAATGTAATCTGAAAAAGATTGTGCTTTTAATTGATTTAAATTGATAAAAACTAGTTGATCACTTCAAATTTCTTCTGATATGTGTTATTTAAATTTTTTATGTATTTGCTAATATTTTAAACTATGCCTTCTATAATTAAAACACAAACACACACACGGACGCATGCACACACACACACACACACACACACACACACACACACACACACACACACACACACACACACACACACACACACACACACACACACACACACACACACACACACACACACACATGCACAAGTACAGTGGCTAGGTCCCTTAGAATTAGTTTCTTTCATTATGGACCTTGATTTCTCTTAGATAAAGGTATCTCTTTTTTATGCAGTATGCACTGTATTCATTCACTAATAGCCTCAAAGTTTCCCTTGTGTACTAAATAATGGATACAAAGAAGAGCTCATCTGT